>NW_022437124.1:1169317-1210391 GCF_009761245.1 Sapajus apella | reverse complement strand
AGGGGAGGGAGGGGAAGGGAGGGGGGAGGGAGGGGGAGGGGAAGGGAGGGGAGGGGAGGGAGGGGAGAGGGGAGGGGAAGGGAGGGACTGGAGAGGGGAGGGGAGGGGAAGGGAGGGAAGGGGAAGGGAGGGGAGGGGAGGGGGAGGTAGTTGGCAACTGCATCAGTTCTTCTAAGAAATAATCCGAAGAGCCACTGTTCAGGGCAGGAACAGTTGGGGCCCTGCTATTTTTGTTTTGCAATCACAACTAGGCTCCCAGGAAAATCCTATTTGCTCTCTAGCAGGCTTTGGCAAAGTGCCCCCAGAACACACACATACACTCTTCTGGAGGAGAGGGGAAGGAGACTCATAGGACGCTTGGGTCTTTGAATATAAAACCAGGTATATGTGTGCTTTCCCTATGCACACCCAAAGAGATACCTCCCCCACCACAGAGGTTTTACTATTTATCAAGCCAAGAATAAATTTTAAATTAGAGTTCTTATAAGAGAGAGGAAAATTAATGGAACATACAATTTTGAGATCAAAGAGATGTCCTAACCATGCAAGACAGAAATTTACTAGGGGAAGTAATTTGCTGATTGGATCATTTAAAATTGCTAGATGAGCCCATTTCCTGTAAAATCTTACTGCAAGAAAGGTTGCCAGTGAGAAAGCAAAGTACTCTTGGTAACTTCCAGCTAAATCCTCGGTACCTTTTATGAACAGGCCTCCTTGGTGCTTGCACATATTCCTGCATGCCCCTCAGTCGTCTCTTTTTCTTGTACAAGATGTAGTCTTTGACAGTGCTCTTGTTGTGAAAGAAATTGATTCCTTCCTTAAGATTGGCAACTTCAACAGGTGATAGGTACAACAGGAACTCAGCTGTTTGATGCTACAAAAAGGCAAACATTTTGAGGGGAAAGGTTCATAATATTAGGTTGTAAGAGATAATCCTTTCAAACTGACAGCTCAAAACCCCTTTTCCCTAAAATACTTTGTAAACCCCTCGTGTTCCAAGTACCCAGGCTTGGTGGCTAAGTGGGGATGCATTTCTCCCCACCTTGACGTGAATGTAAACATACATCTTACTAGTTAAATGGGCCTCTCCACTCTTCTGTACAACTAAAAGCCCTCTTACCTGCCTGTCCATCATCTGCTGGTTCCTCTGCCTGGGTATTTCTCAAGAATAGCACTTACTCTTACCGTTTCTGCTGCTCATTTGCTCCCATGAGACATTAGGCAGCCTGGAGAGTGCTGTTTACTGCAGTTCACAATTTTCTTTGACAGTTTTCTCCCTGCACCACACCTCTTTTAGAAGTCTAACACTATATTCAATTCTGACAAGCCACTGTGCTGTCCCCTCATCTCCACTCTTTCGCATCTGGACTACTTCTGCCTAGAATGCCATTCCTCTCCTTCACCACACATCAGTCTGGGTTCAAATAGAACTCAACTGTCCCCTTCCTGGTTAAACCTTCCAAGACACACCCCAGGTCCAGGCTAGCCTTCCTGGTGTGCAGACCTCTTGCGTAGAACATTGTAACATTGCACCTGGCACACTGCTCTGTTTACTTACACATAGGCACTTTTGAAAGCACTCTGTCTTCCTTCTCCCCCAACCACTTAGCAGACTGCTTTTCAGGTGGCATGTCTTCACTAGCTCTCTAGTTAATGAATCACCCCTCCTACTTCGCTCAATTTGATTAATTTACAAAAACCTCCGGCAGCAAATGAAGCATTTAAATTTTTCATGTTTGTTTCTTTTTACCCATTATGCTTCTCAAACCCCAAGTTCTAAACACTCTGTTTACAGTGCAGCACTGAATCATAGGGGTATATCATTTTTGCCAAGAAAGGTTTCAAAATATCTTTTGCAAATCCATGGTAGGAAATCTGGGCTCATGTTGTTTAGTTTTATATTTGACTTCAAATGAAAAGTAACCAAAAGTCTCTTTGCATGTTAACTTAAAACTGATTTGGAGCTCAAGCATATTTGTGGCATCTTCCCTTTCATCTTTTGAAGCACTGCATATTTCTTAAATGGATAAAAATAATTTTAAGAGCACTACAGGGTAGAGAATAATAGAGAAGCTACTTCCAATTTTAAACTGATAAGGTATAGCTTTGTAATATTATGATCTACTTCCTCAAAGCAGATTCTCATTGTTACCTCAGTCCCAGATTCCTGGTAATGTATTCCCAATAGACTTGAATTATTCCAAAAATAGATTCTAAATGAATTTGGTAGAATCTGTTCTAAACATCAGGACTTCTTTTTTGACTTTGTTCTTTTGAGTACAAGTATCTGACACCACGCTAACATAGGCACTGAAGCAATTCCTGGAATAACTGGTCTGAATATAAAAGGTAGTCCTGTCTCTATTTTTTTTGTTGTTCCATTGAATGAATTCATATAGCCAAAGTTCTGTTTCAGATTTCAATTTATATCACAACCATGTAGAAGAGGTTAAATTAACCACACTTCTGTTCTCATTTTCATGTGAAAGTCACATTGGAGAAGACAAAAGAAAAAATGTGTGCACTTATATGTATGTTTTTCTGTATATTTTTTAAATGATTAGTTTTTCCCCCAAAGTATTTTTAAAGATACTGATGAATTTGCTTCTATTAAAATCAAAAATAAAATTGTAGCAAATTCCTGTTTTGCTATAAAATGTTAAAACTAAGTGTATTTTAATATACCTACTTTTTAATGTTTCAATATTTTTTAAATACTTTAATATTCTTGAAAAATAACTATTAAAAATACATTTATAAAGGGGCACACTTTTTCCCTTTTGCCTCCTAAGTGGTGGCTCGGTATGGCAGCATAATATCCTCTATTTAAGTTTTTGATATTTTGTCATGGAATTTGTACATTCATTTTAGCTTTAAAAAATATTGTGTTGGCTGGGCGTGGTGGCTCACACCTGTAATCCCAGCACTTTGGGAAGCCAATGCAGGCGGATCACCTGAGGTCAGGGGTTCAAGACCAAACCAGCCTACACAGTGAAACTCCCTCTCTACTAGCAATACAGGAATTAGCCGGTGTGGTGGCAGGTGCCTCTAGTCCCAGCTACTTGGGAGGCTGAGGCAGGAGAACCGCTTGAACCTGGGAGGCAGAGGCTACAGTGAGCTGAGATCGCACCACTGCACTTTAGCCTGGGTGACACAGTGAGACTCCATCTCAAAAAAAAAAAAAAAAAAGAGGAAATGAAAAAATATCGTGTTAAAATAATTTCCATTTCATCAAGATTTTTTTTGACATTCTTTACATTTTGTACAAAGGCAGCTGTCTCACTTGTCTAACCCTAAGCTTGGGCTCCGTTGTTTTCTAATGCTTAATTCTCATCTAAACTAGGGACTAGTTAGAAGTCGGCTTCATACGCAATGTATGTATCTCACCTGAAGTATCTCCATCCTGTTCTTTTTCTGGAGATTAGTGGGAACCAGATATAAGTGTGTAACAAATTTTAAAAATGTACCTTACTAGAAATCACAGAAAATACCTATATTAACAAAAATATCATTAGTTTACTATTTCAAGGGCCTATAGAACAGTGAAGCTCTTGAAACTTATTTTGAAAATTCAAAATCCAGACCTCAAAAAAATAGAGAGGAGTAGAGTTTTATGAGGTAAAAATGTCATTCATTCATGCTCTGATGGCACCACAAACCCTGAGGATCTCTTAAAAGACCCGTGGCTGGGGCTTCTAAGCTCACAGCTGAGGGAGAGGCAAGGATAGGAATGATATAAATGTCAGCGATACTTTGAGTCCAAGCAGGGTAAGAAGCCCAAATAAAGACAACTTCTCATGAAACTAGAAACCCTCCAGAGGGTTATAATCTGAGAAAAGGGTGGAAGAAGAAAAGGCAACTCATTCAGAATTTTCAGTCTGTACGTACATGTTGCTACCCATAATTTTAGATATTTTGTTTTGTTTTCAATGGGAAGATGTTCAGTATTCTGCTCAAGAAAAGGTAAACTCTGAAGGCCAAGACTACAGTGCCTGTCCCATGGTAGCTCAGTAAATAACCAGTGAATAAGGGAGTATCTTCACAAGAATAAAATGTGTACTCCATGATTAAAGGAAGGAAACTTTACCTACTGTTCCCTATGATACTCCATGTCTAAAATCAGTCACATAAGCTTCCACTTTAGGAAACTAGAAAAAGAAAATTAAATTCAAAGTAAGCAGAAAAAAAAATAACAGAAAGTGGAGCACAAATCAATGGAATTTAAACAGAAAATCAATAGAGAAAATCAAAACCAAATGTTGGTTCTTTGAAAAGATCAAAAAAGTGATAAGCCTATAGCTAGGCTAAGATTTTACAAAAGAGAGAGACAAGGAGGATACAAAAATATGAATGTCAGGTTGGGCACAGTGGCTTACACCTGAAATCCCAGCACTCTGGGAGGCCAAGGCAGGAGGATCACTTGAGCCCAGGAGTTCCAGACCAGCCTCTGGGCAACACAGTGAGACTCTGTGCCTAAGGCAGGTGTGGTGTCTCACACCTGTAATCCCAGCACTTGGGGAGGCTGAGGTGGGTGGAGCAATTTGAGCTCAGGAGTTCAGCCTGGGCCATATGGTGAAACTGCATCTTTACAAAAAAGGCAAAAAAGGCCGGGCGCGGTGGCTCAAGCCTGTAATCCCAGCACTTTGGGAGGCCGAGATGGGTGGATCACGAGGTCAAGAGATCAAGACCATCCTGGTCAACATGGTGAAACCCCGTCTCTACTAAAAATACAAAAATTAGCTGGGCATGGTGGTGCGTGCCTGTAATCCCAGCTACTCAGGAGGCTGAGGCAGGAGAATTGCCTGAACCCAGGAGGCGGAGGTTGCGGTGAGCCGAGATCGCGCCATTGCACTCCAGCCTGGGTAACAAGAGCGAAACTCCGTCTCAAAAAAAAAAAAAAAAAAAAAAGAACAAAAAATGCAAAAAAATTAGCCAGGCCTTGGTGGCTTGGACCTGTAGTCCCAGCTACTTGGGAGGCTGAGGCTGGAGAATCACTGGAGCCCAACAAGTGGAGGCTGCAGTGAGCCGAGATCATGTCATTGCACTCTAGTCTGGGTGACAGAGTGAGACCCTCTCTCAAAGAAAAAAACAAGACCCTGTGTCTACACAAACAAAAATACTAATATCGGAAATGAAAGAAAAAGAAAGGACAACACTATGGATCTATGGACATTAAAAAGATAATAAAGGAGTGCTATGAAAAACTCTGTGCCGACAAATTTGATAACCTAGGTAAAACAGACCAATCCATTGAAAGACACAATCTGCCAAAACTTGGACAAAAAGAAATTGAGTAGACCTATATATATTAAATACATTTAATCGGTAACTAAGAACCTTCCAAAACAGAAAACATCAGGCCCAGATGGGTATACTGGTGAATGCTACTAGAATTTTAAAGAAGAATTTGTACCAATGTTTGAAAATCTCTTCCAGAAGACAAAAATAGAGTATTTCCTGGCTCATTCTGAGTTTATCACCCTAATACAAAAATCAGACAAAGTTATAACCAAAAAAAAAAAAAAAAAAAAAAAACCTATAGGCTAATTTCTTTCATGGACATAGATGCAAAAATACTCAACAAAATATTATCAGATATAACAATGTATAAAAAAATTATATGCTATGACCAAATGGGATTTATTCCAGTCATGTAAGGCTGGTTCAACATTCAAAAGTCAATTAATATAAAGCATCGCATCAGTAAGCTAAAGAAGAAAAGTCACTTGATAATAGCAATACAAAATGCATTGGATAAAATCCAACACTCATTCATGATAAAAACTCTCAGCACACTAGAAACAGAGGGAAACTCCTTCAGTTTGACAGAGAACATTTACAGCTGGGCACAGTGGCCCATACCTATAATCTAAGTGTTTTTGGAGGATCAACAGAGAAGGATTACTTGAAGCCAAGAGTTTAAGACCAGCCTGGGCAACATAGCAAATACTCATTGCTTAAAAGGAAAAAAAAAAATTAGCTAGGTCCGGTGGCTCACACCTGTAATCCCAGCACTCTGGGAGGCCAAGGCTGGTAGACTGCCTGAGGTCAGGAGTTCGAGAGCAGCTTGGCCAAAATGGTGAAACCTTGTCTCTACTTAAAAAATTAAAATTAGTCCGGCATGGTGGTACATCCCTGTAATCCTAGCCACTCAGGAGGCTGAGGTAGGAGAATTGCTTCAACTTAGGAAGCGGAGGTCGCAGTGAGCTGAGATCATGCTACTGCACTCCAGCTTGGGTGACAGAGTGAGACTCCACCTCAAAAAACAAAAAACAAAAAAAAAGAAAATTAGCCAGGCATGGCGGTATGCATCTATAGTTCTAACTACTCGGTAGGCCAATATGTAAGTATCACCTGAGCCCAGGGTTCAAGGCTGGGGTGACCTATGATCACACCACTGCACCCCAGCCTGGGACACAGAGCAAGACCCTGTCTCAAAAAAAAAAAAAAAAAAAAAAAAGATAAAGAAAAATTTTAAATAAATGGTGAGAAAGTAGAAGCTTTCTTACTAAGGACAAGGCAAGGATGTGGTCTCTCACGACTGCTTTTCAACATTGCATTGGAAGTCCTAGATGATAAAATAGGGCAAAAACCAAAAAAGAGACAAATGGCATACAAATTGGGAAGGAAGAAAGAAGCCGATTTTGTTCACAGAGAACATGATTGCCTCTGTAGAAAATCTGAAACAATCAACAAAAAAAGTTCTTAAACATGGGCTGCACATAGAGGCATCCTTTCAAAGAGTACAGTGTGGGAAACAAGAGTAACTTTAACAGTAGGAAAATGCAACAATCACTACCTCATCTAGGTGATCAAAGTCAGTATCAACAGTGATAAATTAGGTTAGAATGTAACTGTAATACGATGTGGTCTTCCTCCCTCAAACCCCAAATCCCAGTCTCATCATGAAAAAAAATTCAGATAAATTCCAATAAGAGAGGCAACCTATAAAATACATGGTCAGTACTCCTTGAAATTCGAGGTCATCCAAAACAAGGAAAGTCGGGGGAATTAACACAGCCAAGAGAAGCCTAAGGAGGCATGGTGACTAAATGTGATGTGGTAACTTAGATGTAACCCTGAAACAGAAAAGGACATTAGGCAAAATTAAGGAGACCTGAATAAGCTACTCAGAGCATTAAGGCAAGAAAAAAAATTCAAAGACATAAGGAGTAGAAATCATTTTTGAAGATAGACTGTATATTTAAACTTGCAGATAATTATGCACATAGAAAGCATAAGACTCAGAGTTTAGCAGAGCTGTTAGATGTATCATCAATAGTTTAATCAATGTATTCTCATACCAGCTATAAAAACTACAAAAATTGAACTTTAAAACTATATTATTTAAGATAGCATAAAAGGCAGAGGTGGGCAGATCACCTGAGGTCAGCAGTTCGAGACCAGCCTGGCCAACATGGTGAAACCTTGTCTCTACTAAAAACACAAAATTAGCCAGGTGTACTGATGCATGCCTGTAATCCCAGCTACTCGGAAGGCTGAGGCAGAACTGCTTGAACCCGGGAGGCAGAGGTTGCATTGAGTCAAGATCACACCATTGCACTCCAGCCTGGGCAAAAAAAGAGCGAAACTCTGTCACACACACCAAGGGGAAAAAAAAAAATCGCATAAAACATAAAATATCAAAAGCTGATCTCTATGGAGAAAATTATAAACCTCTATTGAGAGACATTAAGTGTATATATAAATGAAAAGTTATATTTCGTTCATAGATTGAAAGCTCAATATTATAAAGGTATCAATTTAAACTGATCTATAGACTTATTATAGTCTTAATAAAAGCCGCAGAATGTTTTTATCTCTTTCACAGCTTAAAAACTTACTCTAAAATTTATTAGGAAATGCAAAGGGCCAAAAAGCGATAACACATTCTTCAAGAAGACCAAGGTGGGAGGTGAAAGAGGATTTGTCCTATCAAATATAAAGTCTGATGGTAAGCTGTGGTAGTTAAGGTAGCGTAGTGTTGGCTCAGTGGTAGATAAAATAATCAAGGGAACAGGACAGAGGCCTGGAAACAAATCCACATATACACCAACACTTGGTAAGTGACACTGTGGATCCCTAGGGAAAGAATAAATGTTTCCACTGAATTTCCCGGGGTAATTGGGAACTCATATTGGAAAAATAAATTGGACTCCTTATTCCATAGACAAAAATCAATTTCAGATAAATTAAAGATTACATTTAAAAGACAAACAATCAAGCTTTTCGAAGTTATTTAGGAAAAAATTTTTATATCCTTGGGACACAGTGGTTTTCTTTCAACAAAACACAAAAACGATTGCAATTTTCAATTACACCAAACAAATAACATGTACTCCCACAACACCCTAAAAGAGTAAAAAGATAACACGCATGATGGAATATTTGCAACATAAATATGACAAAGGATTTCTAGGCAGAATATAGAAGAACGTCTAAAATCAACAAAAAGACAATCTACAAGAAAAATGGGCAGAAAGTTTTAAACAGGTACTTCACAAAATAGAATATCCAAATCGTGTATAACTGTATAAAGAGAGACCAGCCTTACTAGCAATTACGGGAGTGAAAATTAAAGCCACAATGAGGTACCACTATACCCACCAAAATAACTAAAATTAAACCAACTGCAAGTACCAAGTGTTGATACAGGAGCAAGGAAACTCTCATACGTTACTAATGAGAATGTAATGCAGTTCAATTTCATTAAAAAATAATGTGGCATTCTATACTAAAACAGAACATACACATATACTGTGACCTAATAATCCTACTCTCAGCTAAGTCTCAACACTGGAGAAATGTATGCATCTGTTCTTCAAGATACATGTACAAGAGTATACATTACACCATTACTCACATTAGCCCCAAATTGGAAACAATGCAAATGTTCATCAACAATGAAATGATAAATTATGTATTTATATGCTATATAAATTATACACTATAACAGTGAAGTAGCATTCTGTGGAATACAAAAATGTAAATGAACCAATTAAGACTACTTTTAACAATATGCACCAATGCCCAAACATAATATTGGATAAAAAGAACCACACACACACACACACACACACACACACACACACACACACACACAATGTGACTTCATCTAAATAAAGTCCCTTAAGAAAACTAAAGTGGGGGGCCGGGCACGGTGTCTCAAGCCTGTAATCCCAGCACTTTGGGAGGCCGAGGCGGGTGGATCACGAGGTCAAGAGATCGAGACCATCCTGGTCAACACGGTGAAACCCCGTCTCTACTAAAAATACAAAAAATTAGCTGGGCATGGTGGCGCGTGCCTGTAATCCCAGCTACTCAGGAGGCTGAGGCAGGAGAATTGCCTGAACCCAGGAGGCGGAGATTGTGGTGAGCCGAGATCGTGCCATTGCACTCCAGCCTGGGTAACAAGGGCGAAACTCCGTCCCCCCCCCAAAAAAAGAAAACTAAAGTGTATTGTTTTGGAAAGTGAGAAAAATATTACAAGAGAGTAGTATATATCTGTAACGTGAGAGTTTTAATCAGAAAGGAGCACATTCTGTAGGATGCAATTGAAGACATGGGGCAAATTTATAGCTTTAAATGGCTATACTAGAAAATAAGAATTATCTTAATAATCTAAGACTTCAACTTCAAATCTAGAAAAAGAAAAGCAAACGAAACCCAGAACAAGTGCAAGATGGAAATAATAACAGGATAGAAGTAAAAGAAGTAGAAAAAACAAAAACAGTAGAAAACCAGTAAAATCAAAAATTGGTTCTTTGAAAACATCAGCTAAATTGGCAAACCTTTAGGTAGGTAGATTGACCAAGACAGACCAAGATAAAAAGCACAGATACAAAAAATCAGCAATGAAAGAGGATATATTGCCATTAATCCTACAAATCTTAAAAGGACTGTAAGTAAATACTACAAACAAGTATGGACCAACAAATTACATATAATTACGGTAACATGGGAAATTCCTAGAGGAATACAAATTGCCAAAATATACTTATAAAGGAATAGAAAACCTGAACAAACCCATGACAGGAAAAAGAGACTGAATCAGTAAGTTAAAGTATTTTCAAGGGAAAGCATAGGCCCAAAGGCTTCACTGGTGACCAAACATTTAGAGAAAAATTAGTACTGATAGTCTACAAACTCTTCCAGATCAAGTGGGATTTATCCTAGGAATGCAGGATTCATACATGAAAATCAATTAATATACCACGGTAATAGAATAAAAGGTAAAAACTACATAACAGTCTCAAAAGAAATAATAATGCAGAAAAAAATTGAAAAAAATCTAATACCCTATCATGACTAACTGCCCCCCACCCAAAGACACACTTTACACACTAATAATAGAAAGTAATTTCTTCAAATTGGTAAGGGAATCTATGAAAAACCCCAAACTAACATTATACTCAATAGCAAAAGACTGGATACTTTTTCCCTAAAATCAAGAACAAGATAAGATTATCTACTCTCACCACTTCTATTCAACATTTTACTAAAGGTTCTAGACAGGAAAATTAGGCTAAATAAAGTCATCAAGTTGGAAAGGAAGAGTAAAGCTATTTGCGGACAACATGATCTTGTACATACAAAATCCTAAAACATTTACTGAAAAATTTCTAGAGCTAATAGACAAGTTAGGCAAAGTTGCAGAAACAATGTGAATATATAAAAATCACTTACATTTCTATTTGTTAGCAATGAACAATTCAAAAAAGAAATTTAGAAAAAAATATATTAAGAATGTCATTAAAACAGTAAACACTTGGGAATAAGTATACCAAAAGAAGTATAAAACTTATTCACTGAAAACTACAGAATATTTTAAAAATAAACATCTAAATGAAGAGGAAGATACTCCATGTTCATAGATCAGAAGGTTAGATGGTAATACTCCCCAAATTGATCGACAGATTTAATGCAATTCTTTTCTAAATTCTAGAAATTGATAAGCTGATCCTAAACTTCTTATAAACACACAAAGGACTCAGATTGAGGTAATCTTGAACAAAGTTGGAGAACCCATACTGCTCCATTTCAAAGCTTATAATAATATTACACTAATTAAGATAGTGCAGTACTGGCATGAAGGTAAGCATAGAATTGAATTCAGAAGTAAGCTCATGTGTGTGTGGTCAATTAATTTTCAACAAAATGTCAAGAACATTCAATGGGGTAAAGAATAGTCCCGTATTCAACAAATGGTGCCGAGACACCCGAATAGCCACATGCAAAAGCATAAATTGTACCCCTATCCCTCTCACATACGAAAATTAAGTCAAAATGAATCATAGACCTAAATATAATAGCTAAAAGTATAAAACTTTTAGAGGAAAACTGTAGGGAGTGAGTTCAAGGATTTCAGGATTGATTGAAGAAAAAGGTATGATGATGAGCTGACAGCAACACGCAGTAAGGTGTTGCTTCAGCAAGTAAGCAGGAGGAATGAGTCCTTCACATCTGGAAAGTGAGTCTCAGAGGGGCCAGCATTCAGAAGGGGAGGAGAGCAAGGGAACTTGGAGGAAAGCGTGTAAGAAAGCTTGCTCGGCTCAGCAGCACAGCAGCGAGCCTCAGGGTCAGTGAATTCCACGGACAGCAGCAGCCCGGCATCTTTATAACACTGGTGCTCATCTTATCTATGGGTAGTAAATATTGAGCAGTTTCATAGGGTATGCAGATCAGGCCCTAAATGGCTAAAAATGTGCTTATCGGGGCTATGTTTAAAACAACTGTATGTGTGTAATTTTAAATCTGGTGCTGCCAGCCTTTTAGCTAATGGATCTCAGCCTGCTGTGAAGAAATAACCTAAGAGCCAATACATAAAGAAAATCTCTGAGTCATTTGTAGGGTGGTGCAAAAGTAATCACAGTTTTTTGTGGGTACTTTTAAAGGTAAAAACTGCGATTACTTTTGCACCAACCTACACCTTAGAAAAATATATCTCTGTGACTTTGGGTCAGGCAATGATTTTGTAGATACAACACCAAAGCACAAGCAAAAGAAGAAAAGAAATGAAACATTTCACTTTATCAAAATTAAAAACATTTGCATTTCAAATGATACCATCAAGAAAATGAAAACCCACAAGCTGTGAGAAAATATTTGCAAATTATGTATCTGTAAGAACCTTGTATCAAGAATATACAAAAAAATCTTTAAAACTCAATAATAAGAAAACAACCCAACTAAAAATAATTAAAGGACAGCCGGGCATGGTTGTGCACATCTGCAGCCCTAGCTACTCAGGAGGCTGAGGGAGGAGGATCACTTGAGCCCAGGAGTTTGAGACCCGCCTAGGCAACATAGCAAGACTCCTGTCTTTAAATAAATAAAATAATCAAAGGTTTTGAATAGATGTTTTTCCAAAGAAGATATATAAATGGTCCATAATGCACGTGAATAGAAGTTAATCATCATTAGCCATGATAGAAACTCAAATCAAACTACAATGAGATGCCACTTCACATCCATTAAGATGGCTCTAAGAAAAAATACAGATAATATCAAGTGTTGCTGAGGAGGTAGAAATACAGGAACCAACATACATTGTTGTTGATAAATTTTTGGAAAGTTTCGCAGATTCTCCAACATGTTAGAATTTCTGTTGATCCAGCAATTCTACTCCTCGGTCTCCACCCAAAGAACTGAAAGCCTATATCCACACACACAAAAACCTGTACATGAATGTTCATTCGGCTATAACGCATAGCAGGCCCAAAGTGCAAACAACCTGAATGTCCATCAATTAGTGGATAAATAAAATGTATACATTCATATAATGAAATACTATTTGGCAATAAAAAGGAATTACTGATACATGCTACAACATAGATGAATCTCAAAAACTTCTGCTTAGTGAAAGAAGTCAGACACAAAAGACCACCTATTATATAATTCCATTTGTATGATATGCCGAGAATAGGCAAATCCACAGAGACAGTAGATTAGCGGTTATCAGACACAATGGTGGAGGCGTGGATGGGAAACGGAGACTGATCAAGGGCATGAGATTTCTTTATGCAGTCATGGAAAAATCCTAAGATTAGATTGTGGTCATAGTTGTACAACTCCACAATCATACTAAAGACCACTGAATGATACACTTAGGTCAATTTTATGGTATGTAAATCATATATTCATAAAGCTATTTTTAAAAAGAAAGAAGAACATGAGAGATTTCTGGGGTGCTTACAGATAAAATTATGGTTCTTTTCTTTTTAAACCTGGTTAATTAAACTGGTGTTCATTTTTTAAGTGTTCTTCATTTATGTTTTTTGAACTGTTCTGTATGTATGTTATATTGCACAATAAAATTAATGCGGAAACTGGTGCTTTAAACATACCTTTTCAAAGTATATTCACTCCTCACTTATTCTGATGTATAACTGTAAGTCAAGTTTGACCTCACAAGAGAGAGCAGCTCACTCCTGCAACCAGCTATAATCAGCCATGATCAAGCTATAATCTGCAAAAAATCTATAATTAAGCAAAGTCCTACTGCAAACAGTTGTGGCTTTTAAGTCAGCCAAATTGCCCCTGTGGAGTGTCTTCCAGTGACAGGTTCTGGGAGTTCTGAGTTATACTTTAATAAGAGAAGTGCTTCCTGTACACGATGCATGAGTAATAATGATGATTATAATAATTAGATTACACTTGAAGGGCAAAACACTGAAGAAAAAGTCATTGTAAATTTCTTATTTTTCATTCTCTCACTGACTTTTTAAAACATCTTATTTGGAAATAATCATAGACTCAAGGAAATTTGCAAGCAGTCCAGAGTCCTCTGTCCCCTTCAGTTAGCTTCCCCAATAGTGATCTCTTGTATAACTGCATGACTGAATCAAAATCAGGAGACTGACATTGGTGCAATACTGTTATCCACGGCACAGACATTATTCTCATGTCACCAGTTTTCACAAGCATCTATTTGTGTGTGTGTATACAGTTCCATGACATGTTATTCCATGTTTTGATTTGTGTAGACATCACTATTCTCAAGATACGTAACTCAGGCCAGGCCAGTCTGCTAAGGGCGGAAGTCGTCGGCCGTGTTCCACTGGGCCCGGCGGCTCCTGCCTGCCCAGCCCTCTGACCACCTGGAATAGAGTGAGTCTATGCTCCCTCCAGATAAGGGTGCGGGGCCTTCCTGTGCTGGTGCTCATCACCAAGGCGGTGCACAGTGACACTTACCCTCTGGCTGCCTTCCAGAGGACACCAGGTAAGATTCGATATCCAATCGCAGCCATTGCCAACCTGGACACAGAGTCTTGGGCCCAAGAGGAAAACACCAGGCTAAGTTACCTGAAAAGGGGCTGCCTAACCCTATCAGACAGCAGGGATGGGGGTGGTGAAATGAGACAAAGACCACTGCCTCCTAGAGTCCCACCTGGCAGAAAGTGGGGGGGGTGTGGAACTCTTGGATCTGAATGTCTTCGGTGGTAACTCTACTCTGTGGACGACGGGACAAGGGTCACCTATCAGATGGAAGGCAGCAAGGCGGTGCCCCGGGTAATTCTCTCCGAAAGTGATGGGATGGTGGAGAGGGGTGTCATGGCAGTGGCTGGCTGTGGAGGTCATCTGTAGGAGGGCAGCCTGGACAAGGAGGGGACATGGTGACATAACACGGAGTGTGTGTGACTGGCAGGCCACAAGAACCGGGTGCGCAGCTGCAGTGCTCCCAGGGCCACTGTGGAAACCGACTCCAGGCTGCCTCACCCCCAGTCCACTGCTCAGAACGCTGCAGGCCCAGTCCTGTTCTCCAGCAGTGCAGCCAGGACTCCGGGGTGAGCCAGCATCACCCAGGACTACGTTTCCCTCATCTACGTGGGGGAGGTGGGCCCCGCACACGGCTTCTCCAAGTTCATCCCCAACACCGATGGCCAGATCCTCATGGCCCTCAAGTCAGGAGAGGGCAGCGGCCAGATGGCCACCTGCATCATGGTCTTTCCCGACAGACTTGTCCTCTGCCAGACACCAAAATCCCAAGCGTAAAGTATGAAGGAACAGAATTTATTTAAACTTTACACATTTAAACATGAAGCAGGGCTGAGGGTGGGCAGCTTTAAGCTACACTGGAACTGACATTTTATAAATGCCAAAGGACTGCACTTTTGCTTTGGTTTTGGAACGTGAGGTGTATGGGTGGTTTAAAGATCTCCAAAGCAGGGAGTTCAGTCCCAGGCTGAGGACAGGGGCAGAGGTTCAGGAACTCCAAGGCTGCCCTGGCCAGAACGTTCCTCTGTGCTGCCAGCTGGTGCTAAGCACTGAGCTCTGCAGGCATCTCCACAGGGAGCCTACGTGTGGAATTGGCCACGGGCCCTCTTCCACCTGACCTCCCTTTCTTCTTTTGTCCACATGTGTTCCTGGAGCTCCTACTGTGTGTGAAGCACTGTGCTCTGCCCTGGAAACACGAAGTTTGAGGAGGAAGTCCCAGGTTGCTCCCTTTTCTTCCTACTTCATGAGTCTTGGACTTTATGTCCACCCCACCAGATCCTTGGAAAAGAAAATGTTTACACTGCAGGACACTGTAGGGCTGTGAGCAAGGGCAGGCCCCTGGGGGGGACACATTTACCCACACCTGCCACAGGAAAGAGCACACGCCCATCTGTTCCCACACCTCAGATGAAACCATTTCCAGCTCATATGGCTAATGACTCTCTTTTCTTCCTTCAGGAAACTTCTATGGCTGGGCAGCACTTTGAAGTTTTAATTATTTACCTATTTTAATAAAAGCGAATTCCTTTCTTAGAATCACCAAATCTTATCCCACAAAGCAAAGTCATGTACTTAACCAATCCATTCCCAGTGGAGGAACAGATCACAATGAAGCAGGGACAATTGGTCAAGCAAGTTTATACAGGTTTCTGAGTTCTTGGCCAACGGATACAAAACTAAAGAAAACAGTTGCCTTTTTCTGAAGCAGAGTAGGAACAGGGCTTGGCTTCGGCATTTATCTACAGAGCATTCTTTCACACATCTCTACTCCACAAGACCCACACTACTACCCCGTCAGGCCGTAATGTTTGAACCGTGCCTTTTAGTTAAAGAATTCCAGAAACTGGCCTTAGGAGATAACCAAGGTGGTTGAGTGTCCCACATAGGTAAAGAATGTCGCACAATTGATTAACACTCATGTTGCAGCCAGCCAGATCACCAGATGGCCCATTGTTAAACATAACCACCGCAACCAGACATGCTGACCGGCATACCCGACCTTCGCTTGCCCAGCCCGTCCTGCATACCCTGTTGTTGATAAATTACCACTCTGTGATATCTTATTATACCAATATGAAACAGACTAAGACATACATGTAAATGCGATCATGTAATATTTGTCTTTTTGTGCTGGCTTATTTAATATAATGTCCTCTAGTTTATGTTCTCACAAATGACAACATTTTCTTCTTTTTTAAGACTGAATAGTATTCCATGGTGTATATATGCCATAGTCTCCTTATCTTTTTATCCACTAACAGACTCTGAGGTTGATTCCCTGTCTTCGCTATTGTGAATAATGCTGCAATAAATTAGAGTGCAGATACTCTCTACAAGTATCTCTTTGACATACTGACTTCAATTCCTTTGGACATATATCCGTTAATGGGATTACTGGGTCATATGATGGTTCTGTTTTTAATTCTGGGAAGAAAGTTTGTAGTGATTTCTGTAGCAGCAGTACCATTTTACACTTTGCCAGCAGTTTAACGGTTCCTTTTCTTCTACATCCTCACCGACGTTATCTTTCACCTTTTTGATAATAGCTATTCTCACAGGTGTGAGGTGGTAAGTGGGAAGACTTTCGAGCAGGCCCTTGAGTCATTCTGAGATGACCCCAATAGTATTTGGTATTTCCTTGCCTCTCATATAACAAGATATTTCATGTTCTTCTTTTATATTTTCTGTCCCACACCTTGAATCAGCCATTTCTCCTAAAAGCTTTGGTTCTTCTTGTTGGAAAGGCGCCTGAAAAGCACAATCCAGGTGCTGGAGGAGAGATGTCACTTTGAGGCCCGGTGCAGTGGCTCATATCTTTAATCCCAGCACTTTGGGAGAACAAGGTGGGTGGATTGCTTGAGGTCAGGAGTTCAAGAACAGCCTGGCCAACATGGAGAAGCCCCATTTCTATTAAAAACACACACAAAAAATTAGCTGGGTGTGGTGGTACATGCCTGTAGTACCAGTGAGTTAAGATTATGCCACTGCACTCCAGCCTGGGCAACAGAGTGAGAAACCGTCTCAAAAAAAAAAAAAAAAGGTGTCGATTTGCTTACTTTTTCATTGCTATAAAGAATTTCTTTCAAACTGTATACAAGCCTAAAAACACTTGATTATTTAGAAATTCATTATCTGGATCTCTTACTTTTCGTAAGTGCTTATGTGTCTGTGTTCCTTCTGAGACTAGGAGTTTAAAAACCATAACCTCTTCCCTAGTCCCTGGTGCAAAGTTTGTCATATGCTGGACACTCAGAATGTATTCATTGAATGAGAAAAATCAGGCTTTAGATGCTGAAAGAAATGACCAGAAATGAGTTTCAAAAATATGAGAAGAAACAGCAGAATAGTTATAATAACTTGGTAGCTTCTGAGGACATTATTTTAATAGGGTCGACATTTGCTTGGCTGTTTAAATTCATGTTTACTTAAAAAGCAATTACTTTACATTACATACCTACGCTATAGTTTTAAAAGGGCATTTCTGAGTTGGTTCAAAGGTTGTGGGTTATTGTTAAGCTGAGTAACACTGTCTCCTCCAAAAACCACTCTTGATTAGCTTTAGAAAAAAAGAGTTTCTGTGAAAAGACACAAGTGTTAATTTTCTAATGAGATCATCCTCAGAGAATTTCAACCTGTAATGATTATCAAACAGGGACCAAAAAAAAAAAAAAGGGCAAAGTGAGTCTAAGGTAACAGCTGATAGCAGAGTGATGGAGATCCAGCCCCTCCCTGTAGAGCAGGGACTCAGCAGGGACGGGGTACATGGCGCGTTAGCGAGGTGAGCCTCCTGGTTGGCTGGGTGGGGAAGCGTATGGAAGGAATGTGCCTGCGAAGCTACAGACTGCCCCTGGACAGGTTACAGCCTTGAGTGGGAGGGACAGGATCTGATGAAGAGCAGCAGAGGGTTTTCAGAGGAACTGGGATAAGGAGGTGGAAGGGAATCTGGTTCTTGTTAAGACACAGAGAAACGATGAACAAAAACAATTGGTCTTCCTGTCTTTCTTCAGTGCGTCATCTACTGTAGCTTTCTGCTGAGTTTTGCTCCTGCAAACCCCTTCTTTGCTCTTTCTCTAGCGGCTCCCTTTCTCTTCCTATTGCTCTCTCTGGCTGACAGCCTCTTTCTCTAGCAGCGTTTAATTGACCTTAACTTGCAATAGAGGCATAAAATTTTTGCTCACTAGTGGCAAAAATCCAACCCTAGCTACTGCAGCAAAACAAAGGTTAGTATAAGGAACTTGGTAGGCAAGTTAAGAGAATGGGCCTTGGAGACTGGCAGAATCCAGGGTCGCTCTAAGGACTGAAAAGTGGGAGCCAGAGGATTGGTTTCCCAGCAGAAACACCCTGGACAAGGATGTCACTGCTGGGGTGACCATCTGTGAAAATCTGTGACCTCCCTTGGCCAGGTCATGAGAGGAAGGAGCTTATGAAGTAAGAAGCAGACCACTGGACTTCCTCTCCCACGAGGGCTGTGCATGATAGAGCAGACGTTTCTGGAAACTGGCAGTGCTATTAGAAAGAGAGTGAGTGCCAAGCAGCCAAAAACAAAAGTTTTTTTACTCAAAGACATCAGCTTATTATCATCACAGTTACTTAGTGATTCAAATCCTGTGATTTCTTTCTTAATTTCTTAAATTTTCAAAGTTAGTGCTCTCGTATCTTAAAAACTGTTTTTTAATTTTTAAAATGAAAAACTTATGTCCTGGTGTTGTTTCATTTCCTCCGATGAGTCAGTGACCTTAAGAATCCAAAGCTCTGCACCCCCGGAGTAAGGCCAGGAGTAAAAACATGACTAAAATTCGCCCTGAAAAAACACACCACATTCCCTCTGGCCTTTTCCTGACTTCTCTCTACCCCAGTGGAAACAATTAGCCATTGAAACTAAGGCTTTTTTTCAACTTATGAAAATTTTCACAATATACAGGTGTAGAGAATAATGTATAATGAAGCTCCTTGAGCCAGCTTCAACAGTTCATCTCTGCCCACACACCCTCCCACCCATGCACCCGTCTTCACACAGTTCTGTTCTCCTCAGTTGGATGATTCTAAAGCCAACCCCACACAGATGATTTCCCTGTAATGTTTTATTATGTTTCTCTAAAATATAAGGACTCTAAAGATCGATAACCACAATATCGCTACCAAACCTAACACATTTATTAAGAAGTATTTCCAGTCCTCAAATATCAAGCCAATGGTCACGTTTCCCCAACTGACTCATATGTTTCTGGACCAAATCAGGACCCAAACGTGGTCTGTACATTCTGACCAAATGTTTAAGGAGATTACAATAACTACCCAAATCTTTATAGTCTCAGTTTTAAATTCGAACACGGCTTTTTCTTTGTATTTATTTATTATTTTTTGAGACAGAATCTCACTCTATCTGTTGCCCAGGCTGGAGTGCAGTGGCATGATCTAGGTTCACTGCAACCCCTGCCTCTGGGTTCAAGTGATTCTCGTGTCCCAACGACCAAACTAGCTGGGATTATAGGCATGCACCACCACACCCGGCTAATATTTCAATTTTTAGTAGAGATGGAGTTTTACCATGTTGGTCAGGCTGGTCTCAAACTCCTGGCCTCAAGTGATCCAACTGCCTCAGCTTCCCAAATTGCTAAATTGCAGGCGTGAGCCACCCACGTCCACACTATTTACTTATTTTTATTTCAGTAAGTTTTTGGGGAACGGGTGGTGTTTGGCTCCATGACTCTGTTCTTCGGCGGTGATTTCTGGGATGTTGGTGCATCCATCACCTGAGCAGTGTGACTGAACACAGCTTTTTCATTTGTTTTCTTTAGTCGGTAGTCTAAGCTCATCTGTGTCCTAAAGCTGCCAAAGCTGCAAGTGTTGAAGTGACTCAGCGTCCCTCAGCCCCTGTCTTCAGGTTCAATAAGCTTATCTTGCAATTTCATTAAGAAAAACCATCCAGGCCTTTTTTAAAATGCTACTATTATTTCTTCTCAAAGAGTAGAGAAAGTAGCAACTGTTGTCTGAAATGTAGTTTATTTATAGTCACATTGTTTATGGTGACTTCAGATTAGAACTAAGTCAAAGGCTCACCGAGGAGCTTGGCCACAGACTACCCTATGTCCAGTCTACAGGAGACTATGCCACATTCAAAAATAATGCGGTCACTCTATCTGTAACAATGAGAACGTGCCCAGTGCCGTGATAGGTTTGAGGCACTCGGCCTAGAGTCATACTCACAGCCATGACTTATTGCAGTGAAATGATACAAAGCAGAATCAGCAAAGGAAAAAGACGCAGGGGGCAAAGCAAGGGGGAAACTAGGCCCAAGTTCCCAGAGTCCTCTGGCACTGGGTACATGGGATGTGCGTAATTCCCCTGGCAACAAGTTGAAGACACGCATGTGAAATGTTACCAACCAGGAGAGACTCAGCGCTCAGGGATTTTATTGGGGGGCTAGTCATGTAGGCATCCACTGCTTGGCACATGCCCAAACTTTAAATTCCCAGAAGAAAATCAGGTGTTCACTATGACCACATCATTTGTTCAAATAGCTCAGGTACAGTGAGCCACTCAACTAGGTAATCACGGGAACCTTCCCACAACCTAGGCTCGAAGTCACCAGCCTTATAAACAGGCCAGTCAAACAACAGCACTCGGGCCTCTTACGCCAGCTCTTTTCTGTACAGCCTCCAAGCAAGCATAAGGAGCTAAGTGCGCAATGAAAATATAATTACATCAGCAGCCTGCAGCCTGTTTTCACGGTGAACATGGTGAAGCCACTTAGTATTATTTCTTTTCAGCAAACAAACAACAGTTTTCCTCCAGGGCCCCAGTGTCACCCACTTACAGCCCAGACAGCCCTTTCAGATCCGCTTTTCTTAGCCACAGGCATTGCAGTTCTTATCCCTTTCACTTTTCACAGCATATTCCAAGAAAGCTTAGAGACAAAATATCCCAAAGAAACAGTCTCCCCAGGATGCTGATAGCAGGGCCTATTTGATGGCCCATGCAGAGAAAGACCTTTGATCTTTCATTTTCAGTAACTATTTGAAGGTTTTTAAAAAGATTTGAGTGTAAGCTTCTTCTTCGCTATTATGACCTTCTCTTTGATGTCGACTTCCAAATCAATGACTTGTACGTAGAATGGCAGCTTTCAAAAGAAACAAGCCAAGTGCCTGATCACTCAGACAATACTGTTCCTCTCCCGTTAATTTGCCATACTTGAGAAATTGTGGTCTTACTTTTAGGGTGGTAACTTGTTGCCCTGTGCTTTTTACATGAAATGTAGAACTTTATACAACCCAGCACCCACACTCAAGATGTCTTGCACAGTATCAATTTAAGATATGCTGTCTGATGAATGTCATGATATACTCAGAGTTAAGCAATTTGAGGATTATCTTATTGCCTCTAGACCAACTTGTGTAGTCCACAGAGTTCTTTCCTTGTTTGCAATTCAATCTCTACTGAAAATGATGAAAACAGAGGAGTTGAGGACTGACTGCACTTACAAAACTGAATAAAAATTTACAAACTCACTTAAGTTCTGGTAATATTTATCCACATTTTACTTATAAACCTAAAGGGTTGTATTTCCTTCCACATGCACACACTTGTTATAACCATGATGAGTTAGGTGTGTGCCTCTGTGGGTTTGGAAATTATTGAAGTTGCACATCGGTTAAGTACTGCCGTAGAGGTTGAGGTAATTCCTGGTAACACTTCACATCCGCATAAAAATTAGCAGTATGTTTCAG
Organism: Sapajus apella; assembly: GCF_009761245.1. Taxonomy (NCBI): domain Eukaryota; kingdom Metazoa; phylum Chordata; class Mammalia; order Primates; family Cebidae; genus Sapajus; species Sapajus apella. The sequence continues at coordinate 1,188,447 of NW_022437124.1, read as the reverse complement.
GGGATGAATGTGCTTTTATGTAATCCCCGATGGGAAATTTTAACGAATATATTGGGCAAGTTTGTCTCTGTTCTAAAATTTGTTTCAAATTTCTGTCATTGGATAATCCACAAAGATACTCAATTATCCTAAGTACCTATGTAATTTCTACCTGCGAGTAGCTGATATGGTTTTGGTATTTGTTTCTTCCAAATCTCATGATGAAATGTGATCCCCAATGTTGGAGGTAGGGCCTGGGGGAAGCTGTTTGGGTCATGGGGGCAGATCCAGCATGAATGGCATGGTGTCCTGAGTGCAGTAATGAATGAGTTATCATTCAGTTCGTTCACATGAGAAGTGTTTGTTTAAAAGAACATGGTATCCCTCCCTCTCACTCATGTTTTTTCTCTCACCAAGTGACCTGCCTGCTCTGCTGCCATCTTCTGCCATGAGTAGAAGCTTCCTGAAGCCTCACCAGAAGCAGGTGCCATGCTTGAACAGCCTGCAGAACCGTAAGCTAATTAAACTTCTTTTCTTTATAAATTACCCAGCCTCAGGTACTCCTTTATAGCAATGCAGAATGAACTAGCACTGTAACTATGAGTGAGCATATCAAAAACCTTCTATAAAAATGTAAAGAATTTTGTCTACTATTTCTTAATTCATTTTGTGATCACTTGCCTACTGCCTTACAATATCTGTCTATTGCTTATTGACTAATGGTTTATATCCAGCTTTGTTATTTAATACTTTAGGCCTTTATCTGCTTTTCATCAAAATTCCCTAAGGACAGTGACTGTATTTTGATTAATCTGTGTTGAGCCCAGCGTAGGAAAGGTAGCTGGTACTTACTAACCTGTTTTTCCGCTTCATGGATAAGTGAATAAATGAACAGGCTGTAAGCTCCTGAAGACTGTTAACTAATTATACCTTCCACAGAGTGGGGACTAGATGAACACTTCTCCCTTGAAGGAAAATATGAATCCTTATTTAAATTCAGAAATGGGGTTATGCCATGTTGCTTCTCCACAATCAAAAATTAATAAGCAATCTTCATGTTTTAGAGATGCATGTTAACACTTATGAATGAAAATAATGTTTGAGATTTTCTTCAAAATAGTGTGGCTAAGGAAAATGAAGGAATGAATGCAGGTAGAGCCAAAACAAGACAGACCATCAGTAGGCAACAGTTGAATCTTCTTATGTATTTGAAAGTTTTAATAAAATTTCGTAGTGTACGTCACTCATCTAACCTGCTAATGGAGGTTTATGCATGCATTCTAGTGTGTGCTTCTCCCTGGGGAAGACGGTACCATCTATTGATCACGTACTGGAATATTTGTCATGCTTTCTGGTAACTTTTTAACAACTTTTCATGTATTTTGGGAATTCTCTACCAATTGGAGTCCCTGCCTCTCCAGTAGAGAAGCCGGAAACTCACTTATTTAACCTCGCTTGTGGGTGGGATACCGATATGGGACCCGGACTGTTGATCAGAACTACCTAGCTAAGTCATCAATTTAAAAGTAACACAAATAAGGAGGTGCTGGTAAGAATTATTTCTCGCCAGGACGGAGAGGGAGCACTCAGCCTTCAGAGGTAGCACTTGCTGAGAGCCCAGCAGTTGCATCCCATGTTCAGACCTGTGTCCAGCCCTGAAGTCTTCCTTAATATTAATTTGTTTTAATATAAACATTGTAAAATATTAAACATTGTTCCTGCTCTCTACCTGCCATGATTATCCTGCCCTCGAGATTCTACTATTCTTTAACAAATTTCCTTACTACTTACATTAACTGAAGTAGGCTTATTTGTTGCTTTTATAACGAGGTACCTTGACTAATATATCTACCTTATACCAAGTATTTGATATTTAGTATCTCATTTAAGCTGGAAAAAATAACTCATTGAGGCTTGAGAAGAAAGCAAGGTCTGTATTACGAAAAACCTTATTGGACAAGCTCAGTGGTTTGAAATTTATTTTCTAAACCCAAATAGTCTAGAACGCCTCAGCACAAAGTAAGTCTTACTCTGGCCACTGGCGGCCCCTTGCTCAGGTGCCTGCTCCTTTCCGTGCTGAGCAGTTTGGATGTGGACATGCCCAACCCACTCGCCCACCAACCTGCAAGTCGACAGCTCTCTTCTTGCCTTTATGGAAACAGATTGACAGACCACTGAGGAAAGTCACTGCAACTACCTACACTGATCACTTTTACCCTTCATTTTAAACATAAACGAGACCCTGTGGTAGGCAGAATAATGGTCCCATAAAGACGTCCATGTCCTAATCTTAATCCCTGAAACCTGTGAATACATTATGTTACATAGCAACAGGGAATTAAGGTTGTTAATCAGCTGACCTTAAGATGGGGAAAGTATTCTGGATTGTCTGCGTGGGCCCAGCGTAATCACAAGGGTCCATTAAAATATAGATCAGAATGATGCCATGTGAGATGGACTGGGCCCTCCACTGCTGGCTGTGGTAATAGAGGAAGGGCCATGATCCCAGGAGTATGGGCAGTCTCTAGATGCTAGAAAGGCAAGGAAACGAATTATTCCCTTAGGATCCCTAGAAAGGAATACAGTCTTGCCAACACCTTCATTTTAGTCCAGTGAGAGACATCTTGGATTTCTAACCTACAAAATGGTACGCCAGTAAATGTATAGTGTTTTAAACTGGTGAGTTTATGGTAATTTGTCACAGCAACCATAGGAAACTAACAAAGCTCCAAGGACAAAAACAAGTAGCATGAGAGAATTAATGTAATAAATACATTGAACCTTGGCAAATGGCTGAAATGAGACTTGTGATCTGTGAGATAATTATATTTTTAAGTATGACGATTAACTCTTGTTTCTATTTCCTAAAAAAAAAATTAAAATAAAGCTACTGCAGGTCAACAAGTTTATAGTAACGAACATAATAACAAGAAAGAAAGATCCGGCATGGGCACTCGGCTGGCTGTGGGGTCCAGGACTGTCAGCCTCTCTGAAGCACTGTTTACCATGTGCAAAGTGAGATTAATATCTGCCCTGGTTAGTGCAGTTTTGATCGGATTAACTGTCTATACAGTAAATGCTACACAAACATAAGGTATTTTTAAAGTATTATTGCTAGCTTGTGGCTAAACCAATAGTGGGGAAACCACCTGAGCAATCACAGATTGCTGTTATTTGTTGATTATTCAGGTGACCTCACTATCACATTTCATACTGTACATTCAATAAATATTCTTGACAGGCATACAACATAATGTTTAAAAGCTTAGGCTATGGATTCAGGCAGACCTGAAATCTGTCTCTGAATGTTGTTCAGTACATTACTTAAATTCCTCATCTCTAAAATGTGAATAATAGAGTTGTTTTGAGAAATAAGAGAATGTCAGTAAAGCTACTAGCACAGGGCCTAGTACATATCAAAGCTAAACTCAATGGCAGCCATCATTATTAATACGTATTAGGAATAATGAACATGACATGAACCATTTTTGACCATTTAACCAAGTTTTACATTGGATATGCCTCCTTCAGAAAGCAGCATGTTAAATTTACACCCATGTTTCAGGTAAGAAAAATTACGCAGAGCTGGGCGTCGTGGCCCATGCCTGTAATCCCAGCTACTTGGGAGGCTGAGGTGGGAGGATAGCTTGAGCCTGGGAGGCAGAGGCTGCATTGGCCAAGATGGCACCACTGCACTCCATCTCACTTTTGAGATGGCAAGACTCTGTCTCAAAAAAAACAAAAAAGAAGAAGAAGAAAAAAAAAATGATGCACAGAAAGGAAGTATGCCTTGCTGTAGTGAACCAGAGCAAGAAGCAGTTCCACCTGAAAAGACTGCTGGGCACTACAATAGCTCTAACAGTCTAGGAAGCAGCTTCCTTTTGCTCAAATAAACAAGGCTAGAAAACCAGCAGGAGATAAATAATGAGAATCTCCACTAGGTTTTATTTTTAAATAGTATTCAGTAGGAAGACAGTGGCATACTAGAGAAGGAGGATTCAGGTAGATTTAAAAGAGCCAAACCTCACGCCTGTAATTCCAGGATTCTGGGAGGCTGAGGCAGGTAAATTGCTTGAATCCAAGAGTTTGAGACCAGGCTGGACAACATGGCAAATCCCTGTCTCTACAAAAAATACAAAAATTAGCCAGGTGTGGTGGTGTGCATCTGGCAGTCCCAGCTACCCAGGAAGCAAGGTGGGAGGATCACTGGAGTCCAGGAGGTCAAGGCTGAAATGAGCCGTGAATGACCACATCATTGCACGCCAGCCTGGGTGATGGAGTGTCACCCTGTCTCACATAAAAAAAGAAAAGGCTGGGAGTGGTGGTTCACACCTGTAATCCCAGCACTTTGGGAGGCTGAAGCTGGTCTCGAACACCAGACTGGCCAACGTAGTGAAACCTCGTCTCTACCAAATAAATAAATAAATAAATAAAATACAAAATACAAAAAAATTAGCCAGGCATGGTGGTGCATGCCTGTAATCCCAGCTACTCAGGCGGCTGAGGTGGGAGAATCACTTGAACGTAGGAGGCAGAGGTTGCAGTGAACCGAGATTGTGCCACTGCTCTCCAGCCTAGGTGACAGAGTAAGACTCTGTCTCAAAAAGAGAAGAAAAGAAAAAAAAAGTCAAAGAGCCAAACTTAGGAAGTGGAAATATTCTGTTTAGGCCATTCAAAGGAGGGAGGTCAAAAGAGGAAAAATCCCTGCCAAGAATGTTTCGTTAGATTTTAGAGGATAAACCGTGATAGGATCTACGAGAGGAGTTGGAGCCATACAAAATAAACGTGTGTATTCCTCATTATCCAACGCAAAAGCATAGGAGAAAAACAAATCTTACATGTAATCACTTGAAAAAAAGGCATTTGGAATGCTATTCAGTCGTTCCTTCCATTACCTCATGGGAAAGTTTTCCTTGAGTTGCTTGGCTTTTCATCAGCTAAAAATAGTAAGAGTCAAATAAAAAAAGTTTTGCAAGGCAAGAGTGAACTAGATCGAAAGGCTCTTCTAACGATGGGATGGAGTCAGGGGATGGTGGTTCACAACACTGTATATGTCGAGCAGCTACTAAGTATGATACCAACGATGTTTTTTTCCTTATCTTCTTTCTCTTTTCCTTCTCTCCTTTATTTCTGTCTTCCTTCTGTTTTTCCTACTTTGTCTTCTTCCCTCCCTCTCCCTCTTCCATTCTTAATGAAACAACTCAGCACTCTGTCAACCATCAGAAATAAGCTCAAGCACAGCCATCTACTTGCAGAAGTTGTTTCAGCACCTGGCATGTTAGTCTGTTGTACTCTTACCACACATCATCTGTACCATTTTGTCTTACTTCATAATAAAGTAATATGGCCAGGCATGGTGGCTGACACCTGTAATCCCAGTACTTTGGGAGGCCAAGGCAAACCCAAGAGTTTAAAACCAACCTGAGCAACAAAGCGAGACCCCCATCTCTACAAAAGAGTCAAAAAATTAGGTAGATGTGGTAGTATGTGCCTGTGGTCCCAGCTACTGCTGAGCCTAAGGTGGGAGGATTGCTTGAGCCCAGGAGGTCAAGGCTGCAGTGAGCCATGATCGTACCATTGCATTCCAGCCTGAGTGACACAGTGAGACCCTGTGCCAGTGAATAAATATATGCAACCTGTATGTCCAACAACAGGAAAATAGTTAAATATATTAAATATACTTATTTTTGGAAAACATTTAATGCTATAAGGAAGCATTTAGTGAAAAGGCAGAATTTAAACTGTATATATTTGTGCATGCCTTTAGAAATTGAGAGGGCTACACATCATACTGTTCATTGTGATTATCCCTTTAAGAGGGTGAATGGGATAGAAAGCAGCAACTTTTATATTTACTTCATTTACTTTTAAATTGGTTGAAGGTTTTCCCTGCAGTTAGTATATACTGCTTTTAGATTTTAAAACAAAACTGCTAGAAAATAGATGAAAAAAGTCTTAATATATTAAGAAGTCAAATCTAGCAATATATTAAAAAGATACATTGGGACCAGCTGCAGATTATCCCAGAGAAGCAAGTTTAGTTTCTTGTTTGAAAAAACAATGAAATTCAGAGTCCCCAGGCAAAGCAGCCTGGTAGGAACTGCTCGGGTGCACAGCTCCCAGTGAGATCAGCACAGAAGGCGGGTGATTCCCACATTTCCAACTGAAGTACCCGATTCATCTCACTGGGACTGGTTGGACAGTGGGTACAGCCCAAGCAGGGTGAGCCGAAGCAGAGTGGGGAGCTGCCTCACTTGGGAAGCACAAGGGGCTGGGGAACTCCCTCTCCTAGCCAGGGGAAGCCATGAGATACTGTTCCCTGCCCTCCCACCCAGGTATTGTACTTTCCCCAGAGTTTTCACAACTGACAGACCAGGAGATTCCCTCTAGTACCTGCACAACCACCAGGGTCCTGGATTTCCAGCACAAAGCTGGGTGGTGGTTTGGGCAGACACTGAGCTAGCTATAGCAGTTTTTTTTGCATACCCCAGTGGCACCTGGAATGCCAGCAAGACAGAACTGTTCACTCTCCTGGAAAGGGGGCTGAAGCCAGGGACCCAAGTAGTCTGGCTCGGTGGGTCCCACCCCCACAGAGACCAGCAGGCTAAGATCCACTGCCTTGAAATTCTCACAACTAGCGCAGTAGTCAAGCTCGGTGGTGTGAGGGGTGTCCGCCATTGCTGAGGTTTGAGTTAGGGGTTTCAAACCTACCGTGTAAGCAAAGCTGCCAGGAAGTCTGAACTAGGAGGAGCCCAACATGGCTCAGCAGCTGCAGGCACTGTCTCACTAGATGTCCTTGCTGGGCAGAGCATCTCTGAAAAAAGGCAACAGCCCAACAGAGGCTTATAAATAAAGCCCCCAACTTCCTGGGACAGAACACCTGGGAAAAGGGGCGGTAGTGGGTACAGTTTAAACAGACCTAAATTTCCCTGCCTGGCAGCTCTGAAGAGAGCAGCAAATTTCCCAACACAGTGCTTGAGCTCTGGTAAGGGACAGACTGCCTTCTCAAGTGGCGCCCTGATCCCCATGTATGCTGACTAGGAGACACCTCATATAGGAGAGCTCTGGCTGGCATCTGACAGGTACCCCTCTGGGATGAAGCTACCAGAGGAACGGACAGGCAGCAATCTTTGCTGTTCTGCAGTCTCCACTGGTGATACCCAGGTGAATTGAGTCTAAAGTGGACCTCCAGCAAACTCCAGCAGACCTGAAGCAGAGGGGCCTGACTGTTAGAAGAAAAGCTAACAAACAGAAAGAAATAATTTCAACACCAATAAAAGGAACGTCCACTCAGAGACCCCAACCAAAGGTCTCTGACCTCAAAGACAAAAGAAAGATAAATCAACAAAGATGGGAAGAAACTAGTGCAAAAAGGTTGAAAACTCCCAAAACCAGAATACCTCTTCCTCTTTAAGGGATCACAGCTGCTTGCCAGCAAGGAAACAAAACTAGAGGAAGAATGACTTTGACAAATTGACAGGAGCAGGCCTCAGAGGATGGGTAATAACCAACTGCTCCAAGCTAAAGGGGCACGTTCTAACCCAATGCAAGGAAGCTAAGAACCTCGACGAAAGATTACAGGAAGTGCTAACTAGAATAACCGGTTTAGACAGGAACATAAATGACCCACTGGAGCTAAAAAGCACAGCATGAGAACTTCATGAAGCATATACACGTATAAATAGCCGAATCCATTAAGTGGAAGAAAGGATACCAGAGATTAAATATCATCTTACTAAAATGAGGCGTGAAGACAAGATTAGAGAAAGAAGAATGAAAAGGAACAAAGAAAGCCTCCAGGAGATATGCGACTATGTGGAAAAGACCAAACCTATGATTGATTGGTGTACCTGAAAGTGGAAGGGAGCAGGAACCAATCTGGTAAATACACTTCAGGATATTATCCAGGAGAACTTACCCAACCTAGCAAGACAGGCCAACATTCAAATTGAGGAAATACAGAGAACACCACTGAGATACTCCTTGAGAAGAGCAACCCCAAGACACATAATCGCAGATTCTCCAAAGTTGAAACAAAGGAAAAAAATGTTAAGCAGAGCCAGAAAGAAAGGTCAGGTTACATGCAAAAGGAAGCCTATAAGACTAAGAGCAAATCTGCAGAAATCCTACAAGCCAAAAGAGAGTGGGGTCCACTGTGCAGTATTCTTAAAGAATTTTCAACCCCTCACATCCAGCCAAACTAAGCTTCATAAGAGAAGAAAAGTAAAATTATTTCCAGACAAGCAAATGCTAAAGGATTTTGTCACCACCAGGCCTGCCTTACAAGAGCTCCTAAAGGAAACACTAAATATGGAAAGGAAAAACCAATACTAGCCACTGCAAAAACTCACCAAAATATAAAAACCAATTACTCTATGAAGAAACTACATCAACTAATGTGCAAAATAACCAGCTAGCATTGTGACAGAATCAAATTCACCCATAACAATATTAACCTTAAATGTAAATGGGCTAAATGCCCCAATTAAAAGACGCAGACTGGCAAATTCAATAGTCAAGACCCATTGGTGTGCTGTATTCAGGAGACCCATCTCATGTGCAAAGACACCCAGAGGCTCAAAATAAAGGGATGGAGGAAGATTTACCAAGCAAATAGAAAGCAAACAAAAAAGCAGGGGTTGCAATCCTAATCTCTTATAAAACTTACTTTAAACCAACAAAGATTAAAAAAGACAATGAAGGGCTTTACATAATGGTAAAGGGATCAATGCAACAGGAAGAGCTAACTATCCTAAATATTATGCACCCAATACAGGAGCACCCAGGTACATAAGCAAGTTCTTAATGACTTACAAAGAGATTGGCACACAGTAATAGTGGGAGACTTTAACACCCCACTGTCAATATTAGATCAACAAGACAGAAAATCAACAAGGACATTCAAGCCTTGAACTCAGCTCTGGACCAAGCAGACCTAATAGACAGCTACAGAACTCTCCACCCCAAATCAACAGATAATACATTCTTCTCAGCATCACGTACCACTTATCCTAAAATCAACTACATAATTGAAAGTAAAACACTCCTCAGCAAATGCAAAAGAATGGAAATCGTAAGTCTCTCAGGATTAAGAAACTCACTCAACTACATGGAAACTGAACAACCTGCTCCTGAATGACTACTAGATAAATAATGAAATGAAGGCAGAAATAAAAATTTTCTTCAAATCCAATGAGAACGAAAACACAACGTACCAGAATCTCTGTGACACACTGAAAGCAGTGTGTACAGGGACATTTATAGCACTAAATGCTCACATGAGAAAGTGGGAAAGATCTAAAACTGAGACCCTAACATCACAATTAAAAGAACTAGAGAAGCAAGAGCATACAAATTCAAAAGCAGAAGACACGAAATAACTAGGATCAGAGCAAAACTGAGGAAGATGAAGACAAGAAAAACCCTTAAAAAAAATAAGTGAATCCAGGAGCCAGTTTTTTTTGGAAAAGATTAAGAAAACAGATGGACTACTAGGTAGAGTACAAAGAAAGAAAAGAGAGGAGAATCAAATAGACACTAAAAAATGATAAAGGGGACATCACCACTGATCCCACAGGAATACAAACTACTATCAGAGAATATCATAAACACCTCTATGCAAATGAACTAGAAAAATCTAGAAGAAATGGATAAATTCCTGGACCCATATACCCACCCAAGACTAAATCAGGAAGAAATCCAATCCCTCAATAGACCAATAACAAGTTCTGAAATTGAGGCAGTAATTCATATCCTACCAACCAAAAAAATCCCAGGACCAGACAGATTGACAGCCAAATTCTACCAGAGGTACAAAGAGGAACTGATATCATTCCTTCTGAAACTATTCTAAACAATAGAAAAGGAGGGAATCCTCCCTAATTCATTTTATGAGGCCAGCGTCATCCTGATACCAACACCTGGCAGAGATGCAACGAAAAAAGAAAATTTCAGGCCAATATCCCTGACGAATATCAATGTGAAAATGCTCAATAAAATACTGGTAAACCGAATCCAGCAGCACATCAAGAAGTCTATCCACCATGATCAAGTCGACTTCATCCCCTGGATACCAGGCTGGTTCAGCATAATGCAAATCAATAAACGTAATCATCATATAAACAGAACCGTTGACAAAAGACACACGATTATTTCAATAGAGGCAGCAAATGGCTTTGATAAAATTCAACATCCCTTCATGCTAAAAACTCTCAATACACTGGGTGTTGATGGAACATACCACAAAATAATAGGAGCTATTTATGACAAACCCACAGCCAATATAATACTGAATGGGCAAAAGTGGAAGCATTCCCTTTGAAAACCACCACAAGACAAGGATGCCCTTTCTCACCACTTCTATTCAACACAGTATTGGAAGTTCTGGCCAGGGCAATCAGACAAAAGAAAGAAATCAAGGATATTCAAATAGGAAGTCAAATTGTCTCTATTTGCAGATGACATGATTACATATTTAGAAAACCCCGTTGTCTCAGCCCCAAAACTCCTTAAGCTGATAAGGAATTTCAGCAAAGTCTCAGGATACAAAATCAATGTGCAAAAATCACAAGCGCACTTAAGAATACAACTTACAAGGGACATGAAGGACCTCTTCAAGGAGAACTACAAACTACTGCTCAAGGAAATCGGAGAGGACACAAACGGATGGAAGAACATTCCATGTTCATGGTTAGGAAGAATCAATAGTGTGAAAATGGCCACACTGCCCAAGGTAATTTATAGATTCAATGCTATTCCCATCAAGCTACCATTGACTTTCTTCACAGAATTAGAAAAAAGTACTTTAAATTTCATATGGAACCAAAAAAGACCCCATATAGCCAAGACAATCCCAAGCAAAAAGAACAAAGCTGAGGCATCACACTACCTGACTTCAAACTGTACTGCAAGGCTGCAGTAATTCGTGATATCAGTAGCATAAATGTGGGATGAACCCATATAGGAATCGAGTTTTTGTATATGTCTGAAGTTAAATTATCAATTCAAAGTAGATCATTACAACTTTAGGACATTATGATGATCACAAAGAAAATATCTATAGAAAACCTACAAATAAAATGAAAAGGTAATCAAAGCTATAAAGACACATGCACACATCATGGAACTGGTACAAAAACAGATAGGTAGGTAGACCAGTGGAACGGAACACAGACCTCAGAAATAACACCGCACATCTACAACCACCTGATCTTCAACTAACCTGACAAAAACAAGCAATGGTGAAAGGAGTCCTATTTAATAAATAGTGCTGGGAAAACCGGCTAGCATTATGCAGAAAACAAACTGAAACCCTTCCTTATACCTTATACAAAAATTAACTCAAGATGGATTAAATAATTAACTGAAAAACCAAAAACCATTAAAATTCTAAAAGAAAACCTTCATATACACCAGGGAATACTATGCAGTCATAAAAAAGAATGAGTTCATGTCCTTTGCAGGGACATGGATGAAACTAGAAACCATCATTCTCAGCAAACTAACACAGGAACAGAATACCAAACACTGCTTGTTCTCAATCATAAGTGGGAGTTGAACAATCAGAATACATGGACACAGGGAGGGGAACATCACACACCAGGGCCTGTAAGTGAAGAGGGGAGATGGGGAGGGAGAGCATTAGGACAAATACCTAATGCACATGGGGCTTAAACCTAGATGATGAATTGACAGGTGCAGCAAACCACCACGGCACATGTAACCTATGTGGCAAACCTGCACGTTCCTGCGCATGTATCCGAGAACTTAAAGCAAAATAAACATTTTTTAAAATTTTGCAAACTTTCCAAGGATTTGAAAAAAATCAGTCGTATTGTAATTTTGATTTGTAACACCACTTTTTATTCTTTACAGCATTTAAAAGACAAATGCATAAAAATTTTAAATGTATATTAATGGATATACAATGTATAAAGATGTAATTTTAGTATCAGTAACAAACAAAGTGAGATGAAACTGTATAGAAATATCGTTTTTGTATATGACTGAAGTTAAATTATCAATTCAAAATAGATCTTTGTAACTTTAGGAAATTATACGTATCCCCATAGTGGTAACAAAGTATCTATAGAAAACACACAAATGAAGTGAAAAGGTCATCAAAATGAGTCAGCTCAGAAAAAAATCAATTAAAGACAAAGAAAGGCAGTAACAGAGGGTAACTATGACATACATAAAATATGTATATTTTGACATACAGAAAATCTGTATGTCAAAGCTATGACATACAGAAAATAAATTTAAAAATGGTAAAAGTAATTTCTTACCTATCAATAATTACAGGCTACAAGCTGGTTAAATCCTGAAAACTGTATACCAAATGACATAAGCTAGACAAAAGAATAAATATTGTTTGGTCCCACTTAAATGACATATCTAGAAGAATCAAATTTGTAGAGAAAGAATGTAACAGTGGTTACCAGGGGCGGGAAAACAGCGATTATATGCCTCAGTTTGGGACAATAAGCATATTTTGGAGATAGTGTGTAGTGATTATTGCACGACAATATAAATGCAATTAATTCTACCGCATTTCACACTCAAAAGGTTTAAAATGGTAACATTTTTATGTATTTTACCACAACTTTTTTTTTTAATGGTACGTTGGAAACTAGCAAACTAACGCCTTCCGACTCCCCCGGCACGTGACTTTTTCCACTCATGTTTCCGAGTTGCTGAGACTACCTCCTAGTAGAGCAGGTAGATGCTAACGTTCTGATGTGGGGGAACGCATAGGACCAAGACGACGAATTTTCTTAAATGATGTAACTGGAATACAAAGAAGTCCTCACTGACACATTCACGATGTTGCAAACAAGAGAACCATGAAGGGGAGAATGGAGTTGGACTAAAGCACCCACTGAAGCACTGAATACTGTTTTCCTTACCCAAGGCATTCACTTTCTCTTCACCTGAAGACACACTGAAGATGGCTTTAAGTTATTGTCTGAAGTTACTATACAGAAAAGTCACATCAACACGACTTTTTACTTACTTCACTGCCAAGTCATTGTCAAGCTTTGAAACAGCTGTCTACAACTTGTCATTTTTAATACCTGTATAACATCCCACATTTTTATTCCCTTTTAGTTAAGTATTTCAGTTGAGTCCAGGTTTCTAAAAACTATTGATACAAATAATCCTAAACAAAAAATTCTAAACATATTTTAGCCATACATATAGCATGGTCTCAAATTCATATATATATACAAGCTATACCTACTTACACAGTCACTGTCTCCCAATACTCTTTTTCTTCTTTTTTGAGACAATGTCGCACTCTGTCACCCAGGCTGGAGCGCACTGGTGTGAGCTTAGCTCACCGCAACCTCCACCATCCAGGTTCAAGCGATTGTGTAGCCGCGATGTGGCTTTGATGGGACTAACAACCTCCTCAGCCAATCAGGGCAGTCCCATCCCCCTTGCCATATTGATTACTTTACACAGTCCTAACAAGCTACCCAAGGCACAGATTCCCCCAGCCCCCGGGACTGATGTAGAAGTGCACACCTGACCCAAGATACTCTGAGAAGCTCAGAAAATTTTCACAGTAGCTCCGAGAGCTCTCTCTCTGGATGTGAACAAGAACACATGAAGCCCCAGATGTTACCGCAGCCATTGTGTCCACAGAAGTGCCTAGAGAATAAAGGTCACACACAAGGGAGAACAAAACTCACGTTCTCAGAGAAGTGAAGTCAGAACACAGATTGAACCGTTCGGCCATAAGGTGAATGCAGAGTGTAATGAACACCCCCGAACCTCCTCCGTGGTGTTTTATCATGTTTTAGTATTTTGCCTGTTTGCCTCAGGAGTAGAAGCTCGGGGATTTTTAAGGCTTTTGTGTTTTGTTGCTTTGTTTTGTTTTTTGAGACAGACTCTCCCTCTGTTGCCTGGGCTGGAGTGCAGTGGCGCAATCACAGCTCACTGCAACCTCCCACTCAGGCTCAAGCGATTCTCGTGCCTCAGCCTCTCCAGTAGCTGAGATTACAGGCCTGCATCCTGCCAGCTAATTTTTTTGTCTTTTTAGTAGAGACAGGGTTTCATCATGTTGACCAGGCTGGGTCTTGAACTCCTGTCCTCAAGTGATCACCCACCTCAGCCTCCCAAAGTGCTGGGATTAAAGGCGTGAGTGACTGCGCCCGGCCTGTCGCTGTCTTTTCTAATCAGTATATGAAACCACTATGCCTTTTTGTATACTGATCAATCTAGAAATGCTACTGAGGCCTCTTACTAATTGTTTATAATAGTCTCTGGATTTTCTGATAATCATAGTTATGCTAATTAGTTTATTCTCGTCCTAATTATTACACACTCGATATTGGGTATCTCTTCACCACTTCTGACCTCTTTGCCTAGTTCCCTCCGGTGCAGCCTGACGGCACCTCACCATGTCCTGGAAATTCTTCCTGCCCTGGAAATTTGCTCAGCAGCACCTGAAGTGAGGTAGGGGAGTGAGGGTTAATGCTTGCAAGGAGACCTTGACATATGAGGAATAGGGGCAAGTGCCGCTATGCAGACAGTTCTGAGATACATTTCATAAGGCTTCTGAGCGAGTCCTATGAAGTCAAGCAGCCAGTGTCTACAGTAGACACTTCCTGTTTCTTTTTCAGGTCTCACCACATGAACCAAATTCTCTCTACAGTGTTGGCTAACCTGAGGATGTTTACTCACAGGGGTGCTTGTCTTACTTTTGGCTTTAATAGGAATGCCTCCAGTGAAAGAGGTATGGGGATGATGTGGACCTCTGTGTCCTCATGTGCATGCTCACCAAAGGGCAACCCCTGCAGGCAGAGAGATCACATTCCTTCAGTCAGCCTCTTTCCCAAATCCAAAGTGGCCATACTGGCAAGGATCAATAATGTGGGTTCCCTTCTCTGGGGCCGGCTACCAACATTACCAGATGCTGAATCTGCCAGCCGGAGAGGACAATGCTGAGCCTCCAATAAAGCACCATTCCCCAGGGAAAATCAGCCAACCACATGGTGGCAGGTTGTTTACATCAGGCCCCTTACATCACAGAAAGAGAACTGATTAGTCCTCCTTGGAATAGACACTATTCCGAATATGGATTAGCTCTCCTTGCCAGAATATGTACTAGCCACCCCCATCTGCACTCACAAAACGGCACAGCCATGGACGCATGCCCTTGAAATTCATTGGCCTTATCAGGTAACCCATGACCACCAAACAGGTGGGTCATGGTAACAAGCTGGTAAGAGGCCTACTGAAAACTCAGCTACAGATGGTACCAGTTAGGGGACAACACCCTAAAAGGATAGATCCTATCTCACAGAATGCAAGAGGGAGACAGGGAGGGAGGGAGACAGTGGGCAGAGAGAGGGAGGGAGGAGGGGCTGATACACGGGTACTGTTTCTGCCACCAGCCCAGGATCAAGGAATGGACATGAAGTGATTTCCCTTGTTCTTTCATAGCCAGCAACTCAGCTGCAGGACTTTTCCTCCTGTCCCCCACCTCTGAGCCCTGCGGGTTGTGAGGTCTCAGTGGCAACAACAGTGGGGCTCTTGAAGTGTCAGCTGAAACAAGCACCTGGCCTTTTGGGGCTTCTCCTGCCACTGAAACAAAGAAGGGCAGTTCTCAATGGCCGCAGCCACAGATGCTGATTACAAAAGGAAATTAGATTGCTAGTACACAGCAAGGCTAGGGAAGTCAGTCTGTGTCTAAATCAGGGAATTCTCTGCCACACTGCTTAGCGTCTCCGTATCCCACACTAAAGTGAACGGAAGGTGCAGGGAACGACCTGAGAATCCAGCAGAGCATCTCCTGCTCCCCACCACCCACACCCCAGTCCCTCCCAGGGAGGTCGGGGGCGCTGGAGCGTCTCAGGTTGGAAGCCCGGGGCAGGGGCATGGTGGGGCACCTTTCTCATCCCAAGAGAACGCAGCGATGGTCACAGGGAGGGGCGCCACTGCACACCACCCAGGCCTGGATTCCAGCTAGCCATGCTAGCCTTCTCTACTTTGCGGCAGTGCCACCGAGGGTATAGACCACCTCAGGTGCGTCTGCAGTCAGGACTACTGTTCTCAGCCCCAGCTTGGGTGTGCCCCAGCTTACTGGCGCTGTTGGACCTGACCAGGCCTCGAGGTGCCTTGGCCACCCCCAGGAAGACGGAGGGAAAGCAGACGCAGTCCGAGGCAACCCCCAGCCTGCCAACCAGGGACCCACCACCACAGGTGCAGGCGGCTGCACGCCAGCGGCAGAAACCGGTGCAGAAAACATCAAACCACACAGTCTGAGGGAATCAAAGGCAACTCTTCCAGGTGACAGAGACTCTCCTATTTCAGAATTTGCCCGTCTGGATAGCATGACACCTTTTTCACAAGATTTTATCAATAAGCTGAGCACAGAGTTTATGGGCTCATCATCAGACACCTGAGTTTTCTTAGCGTTGCATTAAAATCTTTCTCCAGTTAATAGAAATAGAGGCCAGAATATCACAGTGCAAAACTCAGAAAGCCTGAACAGGGAAGGAAACTTCTTATTTCAGGCTCCGAATGGCTTGATATTAGTTATCACTGTAAACCTTTTGTGTTTCTACCATACAGTGTTCCCTGGGGTTTCTGCTTCTGATGTCAGCATCAGAGACGCTTGAACTGAACCACACTGAAGCCACAGCTCAGCTTCTGCGTCAGCCACACTGGGCATTAAAACCCTTCAGGGCACCGTCTCCCAGCAGAACTGACGGAGCTGCTGGCTTCCAGAAACTCTATTTATGGACATGTGCTTCCCCTGCCAATTAGGAAGTCTGCTGAATAGACTTCCTGGCCATAAATTCCCAAGAACGGTAAAGTATCTTAATGGACAGACAAGAACGGGAAAGAGGAATCTTCCACTTCCCTTGGCTTTTAGACAGTAGTTGACCCAGCCGGACTTCAACTTCCATTCATATTGAAACCCAAACAAACAAAAAATCTCTAGAACTAAACACAAACTAGATTTTATACCCACAGTCTGGGATACCAAAAAGAAAAATTGTTCTGGCACAGACTGAAGCAAAATTGTGTGCATGGGGCATCAGGCTGGTGATACCTTTGTTGAGTCAAAATCCGTATTCAGGTGAGTAAGCATGAAGAGAGGCCTGAGCATACACAGGCTTTCTACCAAGAGAAGCAACGGACCTGGGTCCAGGTAAACACAATCTTTGTAAAATGGCAGGCGAGATTGTATCAGTGCAACTCACCACATCTCCCAAATGAAGAAGGAACAGAACAATTACAAAAATAAAATAGAAGTTACCTTTCATGTTTACTGCTGGAGAAGCTGTGATGGATGAGATCATCAGCCCTTTCCCTGCCATGATGCAACTCTTACTAATGAGAACTAACAGTAGCACTACTGGAAAATACTCTGCTACCAAAGTAACTCAAAGTAAGGATTCCGTGAATCCCACCTCCCTTCTGAGGGCTAAGGTGCAACACAGTGAGTCTGGGTGTTTTTATCGTGTTTCAAATACTGCACCCTTTGAAAGAGCTTTTTAAATGCATCTGCGAGTGAAGGAAGTAATCAGCAAGATATTATTGTGTCAAATACAAAATGGCGATGTCTTAAATCATGAATCTATTGATCCATCTCAGCAAATGCAACTGGCACTTTGGGCCGATCATGAAAGTTTCCTTCCATATACTAATAATAATGACTTAATACAGCACTGGGATAACTTTAAACATTGATTTTGAAGCTATCAAACACAATCAGCAGAATGAGGAACTTCAGATCTCACTTGCTGGTGAGGTTTTTATCTATTGGCATAATAGATAAAATCTTAATTTATATCCAAGATTATTTTCTAAGTGTACCTTTGTGTTCAGGTCACGAGCAGCAGCACTCCTTGGCTCTCCACTCAAGCTACAGGGCAGTTACAACCACCCCAACAGCTTTAGCACCAGGGAATTCATGAGAGGAAGCAGCAGCGACTGAGTCAGAAAACGAGGCACAGGCAGTTAACGGCAGCTTGCAGATTCAAGTTCTAATCAGGCCATGCCTGGCAGTTGTCCCCAGCAAGACCTGCAACAGTCTAAGGTCTTTTCCAACTTCCATGCCACCAATCAGACTTCCCACACAAACCTCAGTTTAACCCTAGGCCTCATATATAGAAGCTTAGTGCCTGTTACACACTGGGCCCCACGGCATTCCAAGTATACGCAGCTGGACTTCCCGGTAGGAATTCCGAACCACTGCCACAAGATTTGGTCAGTTATTTCTAAGTTTCTGAAAACCATCAACGTGGAGAAAAAAGCACAGGCTGTTACAGTCACTTCTCAAGTGTGTTATGCCAAGAACATGTCAACAGATCCGTGCCAGCCAGAAACCGCACACCTTTGTGGATCCGATGCAATATCAATACAACCCCAAGCTCACAGACATTTTTAAACCAGCTGCTTTCAATGGAACATATCCAGCTAAATAGCATAATACTCAGACTATGATATGTCTTCAGCCTGTCTTATCCAACAGAAACCAGACCGATATCCAGTGAGTTCTGCTAACTCCAGGCCTCATTTCCGCTTGGCTTTGGATGCTGTACAAATTAGCTTGCAGTAGGTTGCGGAATGACAGAAATGTTCAGTGTCAGCGCGCTCACATGGAGGCATCGCTTGTACTGCCACTCCAAACCAAATTGTTTATCTTAAAAGATGATTTTTAAATAAAAATATAAAATCTTAGATTTTGGTATAGATATATGCATATATAAATTTTAAAGTAAAATTTTAAATAATCAGCTATTAGAATATAAACAATGTTGCTACAAATTTTTAAATAATCAGCTATTAAAATATAAACAGTGCTGCTACAAATGGCAACATACTGCATTTCATCTTATTCTGAGCACCATGTTACAGGAGATTTTGAGGGGAAAAACAAGCTTTTACTTTAAGAATTTTCTCTTTAAATTATTGTATCAGAATAAAAATGAAACACATGGGGTTTGAACCTCTGGCCTGCTGTCAGTATATCAAATACAAATTTAAAAATCAAAAACTCTTTCACTATCAGCTTCTGTTTCTATCTCAGATGCTAAAAGTAGTGTGGTGTTTTTATGAAAAGAAAATATCAATGTTTCCCTTTTTCCCTATTAATGTAAATGCCTCACAATTTTTTTTTTTTTTTTTTT
>NW_022437124.1:967621-1169217 GCF_009761245.1 Sapajus apella | reverse complement strand
AAGCAATTCTCCTGCCTCAGCTTCCCGAGTAGCTGGGATTACAGGCTTGCACTACCACGCCCAGCTAATTTTGCATTTTCAGTAGAGACGGAGTTTCTCCATGTTGGTCAGGCTGGTCTCGAACTCTTGGCCTCAGGTGATCCACCCACCTCAGCCTCCCAAAGTGCTGGGATTACAAGTGTGAGCCACCTTGCCCAGCTAAGTCTCTTATTTCTTATATGATTCTTACAATATAGCCAGATAATACAGTTCATAGAACTTAGATTCTTAAACATTTTGACTTTAAAGTTAAGACTTTCTTTGTGACCTAGTACCTGGGGCAGGAGTGAGGTAAGGTAGTATTTGAGATTTGAACAGCATATGATTGGAGTTTTAAACAAAATGATGTTTAATAACCAAACTGATCTTGACATTAAATCTCCCCAAGATTTCATTAAGTGTCAGAAAAGGGATATTTTACAGAGCCCAGGTAAAAGCAACGACAGGAAAAAAGAAAATGTCTTCCCACTTTCATTGTCCAGGGAAGCAAGACTGCTCAATAAACCAATTATAGGTCCTTAATTCATGCTTGCTGAAAATAATCTCTAGTATAAATCTTTTATCTTCTATCGGATACAAGCAGGGCTAGGCTTAGACAAAATTAGAAAGTGGAAAAGTTTGTTTTTACTATCTTCTTATCTCTGTTTCCAATTTCTGGCATTTTCTTCTGCCTGCTTTTCTGCCCAGTCTTTGCTGAGAAGCCATCACTCCACATGCTTGTGGCTGACCAACTGGGAATCCTTAACAGAGCCTGGCACTCCACCCACACCGCCCTGGGTGTACCCCAGAGCCAGGCACAGATATCCCCTACTGTCCCTCCGTTCATATCAGCAAGCCCTTGCTACTCTTACAGAGCACATCTCTCGTAGGGTTCAGGGAAATACTCTGGCTTAATGAAGTCCCGGGCTGTAAATAACATTCGTAGAAACAGTCACAACTTGGAAGGACCACTGTAATGGCTAAGGAAGGACACTACACTGCACCCAAGGGTGTCTGTGGCTCCCCTTAGTGGGCAAGGAAGCTGCCGTGTTTCCTCCTCTAGAGCAAGACCTGTCTCCTCACCCTTCTAGGGAGGGCCCTGGGCCTCTTATTCTAGATTCATCTCAGTCATCCCAATTAGCTTTCAGAGGGTCTATGATAAAAAAGAAACACAATCTACAATTCGAACAATTAAAAATTATACCAGTAATTGTGCCTGCAAGTTATCTTTTAATAAAATATGGAAGACTTTAACATTTTGACACTCAGTTTTTACAAAAATGAAATTGAAATGTACACCACTGTTTCATAGAGGATAATATTGTAAGAGAATTAGAATGGCTGAATCTGAACTTGGTTTCCATAGCTTCTCATATCCAGAAATTCCAAATAAATAAGCTCACACAACTGCAATCTAACGACTTTCTATCAGACCCAGAGGACAAAGAGACCCATCTTGCACTATTAAATGGTGAGGAAGAAAGTAAAAGAAGAAAACAAAAAAGGTATGATTTATCCAAGAGCCTGCATCTTCCCCAAATGACTTTACATGCAGAAACTCTTTTGCCTAGTTCTCCCCCATTTGAGAGGTCTTTTTCTTTAAAATCCCGATTCTGCTTTTATTCCCTGTTTAGTATAAATTCCTGGCTAAACACACTAGCTCTCAGAGAACCATGTCAAAGGTTACCAAAGTCAAAAAAGCTTTTCTTGTTTTCCAAAAGTCCTCTGAGGTCCTGAGAGGATGCATTTTTTGTTTGTTTGTTTGGCTGGTAAATAGGAAGTTCTACATTTTACTTTCCCCAACAAGGAAGCACGTATTTTCATATTGTCTTATTCTGTGGCTGAATGGAAGAAAAATCCTCATTTCTAAAGCTCTATGCCAACATGCCACTGAGCGGCAGCCCTGAGCTGTAATGTAGAAGAGAAGAATCAGGAAAAACTTGCAGAACAGAGCGGGAGGGATAGCAAAGCTCAGGAGATAACGTCATCAAAGATCAGCCACTTTCCACCGATAGAGCCAAAGTAAATGAAAGGAATCAGCAGGAAAAAAGGAGGTGGCATCATAAGTTTAAATGAAAATTTCCCAGGAAGCTTAGATAAAATTGGTAGAAAAGCATCTCTCCTTCTACTTTCATTATCACAAAGGCAACACGGTCCAGAGTGGAGCTGAATGTCACCCCTGTGCTAAGGGGCAGGCTTCTTCCTACTCAACCTTCCCTTTTCCACCAGGACTTCAACATAAAGTCCTAGAACTCACACTATCCTGCTCTGCAGTCTCCAGCCCTAGATTAACCCTGAAATCCCCTTCTCTGCTTCTGTATCTTAGTGGATTAGGGCGTCTAGAGGGAAGTACAATTATGGAAATGGTATCCTCACAAAGGCATACCTTCCGGTCTCACAAGAATACTCAGTTCAGCTTGTCAGTACTTCTTATCAGCGCCTCTCTCCCCACCCCTTCTCCTTCCCTCCCTCCTCCCTCTAGCTAGAACCTCACACCTTCAGTTCTGCCTGTCCTGTCAACAGGTCCCTTCTTGTCTCCACAGAGACCACTGAGCCCACAAGCCCTCCAATCTTCACTCTCCCATCCTACCCACATAAGCATCCTGCGGCTGTGCAGGTTTATCTTCATTTTCCCTCATTCTTACCTCCTGTCCCATCAATCACAAGAAACAAAACAGCTGCCCTCTTCTCCCCTGCACATGTCTCCCAGCATTTCACTGCATGCATCAATTTCTGTATCTACATAAACTTTTTGCCCCACCCGTACCCCCACCTCCAGAATGCTAATATGAGAAGACAGAGGACAGTCGAATTCTCTTAGCATAAAAATTCCTTTTGGTGATTTCTTAGAAAAATTCATGAATAAGCCCATTGAGGTTGAAGTGAGACCTTGACTGTGGGCTGATCACTAAGTTCTAGACAAGAAAAGTAATTCCTTGCTCTAGAGGAGGAGGAAGTTGGGGAAAGTGAAGGAGGAGCCGGCAGGATGGCAGAGGTCAGTGTGGTTGGATGTGTAACACCTCTCCAGAAGCACCTCCAAACTACCATAAAGTTCCTGAGAAATTGCTAATTCAATAGATTACCATTAACATGAGTGTGTTTATTGGTATAGAAGCTGGTGAGAAGGCTGACATTTGCACTGTGCTGCCACAAGATGGATCCGAGACCACAGGTGCAGATGTGGCAGTGGACACAAAGAGAAACACCAGGGAGCCAGCCTCGGAAGTTTAGGGAAACCACGAAAGGAACCTTGGACTGTCTGTGGCTTTGGACCCAGTTTACAAAGATGGACAAACATCTCACAGAGGCGGGGAGGCGCCAACCGACATTGGCTAGCTCCAGCTTCTCCCATCCTCAACAAAAGCTTCACTATCCTGAGCTCCTTTTCACTTTCTCCTCCTCTCCCCGTCCAACTCTCTCAGAAGTGTGGTCTGCACTTGTGGTGGCAGCTCCAGCACCCCCCAATAATTTCTCAACCTTCTGCTGACTGTTCTCACCAAGGTCACCGATGATGTCCTCATGAGGAACGTTCTCAGTCCTTATGTCACAGGACAGCTCTTCTTCATTAGGCACCACTGAGAGCTTTCATCCTATCTCCCATCAGGTCTCTGACCTTCCAGTCACCTTCACCATGGGCTGCTCCTCTTTTTTCTGCTGCTTAAATGTTGGTGTTATGGAAGAAAGAGCTGCATGTCCAACAAGCATCCAAAAGGTTCTTATGTTCACCAAACTAGGGTTAACAAGCCTGTGAGCTGAATTTGACTACAATTGAGTCAAACTGAATGATGCTAACAGAATGTAAATGAAGGAAAGTAAAGGAACAAAGGAGGTGTTAAAAATGGCAGGGAAAATATAAAGGATTCTTAATATTCTTGAGAATATTAAGAATATTCTGAGAATAAAAGAAACAATCTGGGTATGTGGCTCACACCAGCAACCCCAGCACTTTAGGGGGCCGAGGCAGAAAAATTGCTTGAGCCCAGGAGTTCCAGACAAGCCTGGGCAACACAGCAAAATCCTGTCTCTACTAAAAATACAAAAAATTAGCTGGGCATGGTGGCGCATGTCTGTGGTCCCAGCAACCCGAAGGCTACTTGGGAGGCTGAGACAGAAAAATCGCTTGAATCCCGTAGGTGGAGGTTGCAGTGAGCCAAGATTACACCACTGCACTCCAGCCTGGGCCAGGTACAAAAGTCAAATTGCAATACATAAAGAAAGGATGGCCAGGCACAGTGGCTCACACCTGTAATCCCAGCACCTTGGGAGGCTGAGGTGGGTGGATCACCTGAGGTCAGGAGTTCGAGACCAGCCTGGCCAACATGGTGAAACCCCGTCACTATTTCCGTAATGAAAAAATTATTTAAACCAAGAGAAAGGATGACATTGTGAGAAAAGATGCAGGTGTTCAAAGATAGGAGGAAGTAATGTTATAAAACCTGAAACTGTATTTGTGTAGTTTAATAGAACATAAAATAGTTCCTTGACAGGAAAAAAATAGGAAGCACTGTGCTACATGGATCCAACTTGAAATGTGTTCACGCAGCCATTTGTCATAATCTGTCTGGGCAAGTGAAATACAAATGATGTTCTTCATGTTACCTGCAGCAGGCTTCACAGCAAAAGGCATTCAGATTATGTATGTTCCCACTACATTCTAACAGGAAAATCAATCCATTCACTAGATGGGGTTAGCAATAAAACACACTAGAGCATTCCGAAACACACTATTCACCTTGTTTGTTGGGCCAGATTGTCTTTCTTTGTAGACATATGACCCTTCTTTGAAAAGCTTTGTCCTCATTTGCTTTTATTCATGTGGCTAAGTGCCAGAGTTTCACTATAATCCTACGTAGTCCAACACAGAATTCAGAGAAAAATATTCCGTCCCGGACTCCGTTCAAGAAAATGAATCAGAATTACTGGCAGGAGAACTGAAATACAACATTGTTACACCCATTCTATAGCCCCACATTGTCCAGTATTGTTATAACTACATGGGGCTGTTTAAATACAAATTAATTAAAACTTTGATTTTTCCATTATACTAGTCGCCACTCAAGTGCTCAGTTGCCACGTGTGGTTAGTGGCTACTTCACTGGACAGTCAAATAAAAAGTATTTTCGTCATTGCGGAAAACTGTTGGACAGCATGGACACACACACGCATGGCAGTCGTTAGTCAAGGACCATCAGAATAGCATTAACGTAAAATGGCTATGTCAGTGCAGGAACCATATACCAAACTTTAACTTCCATGTGCTAGCTTTAATTTCTGTGTCAGGTTGTCTTATTGTCTCATTAAGCTAACCTGTATGAAGATCATTTTTCCTCCCAGGGATATGTTAGTCATGAGTCATTCGACTGAGTTACTAAGGAAAGCTGTAGCATCTCCTTGTACACAAAATAATTTGGATACTGCCCCTCTTAGATACTGGTAAGTAGAGTTATGAATTCTGCAAACTTCTTACATTTATTTTACTCAAATAGAAAGATGTATAGATTTAGCAAAACTCAGTCTATGTGGACAGCGCTAGCTTGTTAGCACTTCCTATATCCTTATATGTTAGGTCCCAAATGGGTTATTTACTGGGTAAGTCACTTACCTTCCCAGAGACTCAGTTTCTTTGACTATAAAAAGGGAATTATGACATCAATGTCACAGATTTGTTATAAAGATTAAATATGGTATTGTATAGTGAAGTGTAGCCTTCATAAAAGTGGGCAAGAAATAATTAACCAGTAACAACAGTGGCCAGTCAGGTGGAGGGTTAAAGATTCCATTGATTTCTGTACCTCAATCTAGGAATGGCTTGCCAGCAAAGAGCCAGAGGCTTGCAGAAAATTCCTCCTCTTGCCACAAAGAGTGTAGAGCAGAAACCCAATTCACAAATAACCACTGGTGGAATGGATTTTCTGAGATACGATTCCGTGATTTTCAAAAGCTGCCAGTGAAGAGACATTTGTACACCTGTGTTCCTAATAGCTCTATTCACAGTAGCCAAAAGGTATAAACCACCCAAATGTCTACTGACAGAGGAATGAACAAAATATAATATATACAATGGATTACTCAACCTTAAAAAGAGGAATGAACAAAATATATACAATGGAGTCTTATTCAACCTTAAAAATGCATATCAACGTGCAGCAAGCATACTGATACTTGCTGCAACATGGATGAATGTTGAAGGCATTATGCCAAGTGCAATAAGCCGGCTGCAGAAGGGCAAACCCTGTACGACTCCATTTATGTGAGCCACCTCAAGGAGTCAGATTCACAGCTATAGGAAGTAGAATGGTATCGCCAGAATGGTTGTGGGCATGAGAGAATGGGGACTTGTTTGGACTGTGTGTTTTACCTGGAGATGTATTACCATAAAGGTGGCAGCCTACATTTTAGGGAAAGACTTCTTTTTCAGGTGGAGGGGGCACTAACAGATTTTAGCTGTGCACAGCAGGGCCCAGAATCCTGCTCCAATGGTAATATAAAAACCTCCTCTCATTGTGGATGGAACACTGGTGAGCAATGTCACATTGGAGCCTGAGGCAAAATGACAGATATGTACCCCCATATACACATACAAAATAGCCTCCATTGTATTTTGAACCCAATAGAAAAAAGTAATACAATTTCTACAATTTAAAAATATGACTAAATAGGCCAGGCATAGCGGCTCATGCCTGTAATTCCAGCACTTTGGAAGGCCAAGGTGGGTGGATGATGAGGTGAGGAGATTGAGACCATCCTGGCTAACATGGTGAACCCCGTTTTACTAAAAAATATATATATATAGTCAGGTGTGGTGGCACGTATCTGTAGTCCTAGCTGCTTGGGAGGCCGAGGCAGGACAATCACTGGAACCCGGGAGCCGGAGGTTGCAGTGAGCCAAGATCACACCACTACACTCCAGCCTGGTGACAGAGAGAGATTCCATCTCAAAAAAATAAAATAAAATAAAAAATATGACTAAGTATAAAGCACCGTATTGCCCAATCTGTTCACACAGCAGCATCACCCCTTATAAACCCGCCTAGCCTTGTGGGCCCAGGAACCTTGAGCTAATCGACAACTATGCTTTATTGCACGAAAATGCAGAGTTGGAAAACAAACAGCCTGTTAAATGATTGCTATTTTGTTAATCATGGATTTTTGCATTAATTTTAAGTTTTAAAATGTTGCACTAACATATTCTTGCTCTTAATTATTGCATTTTTTGGTGCTCTGTTAAAACTTGTGGCCTCACGTATCATTGCCTTACCCTCATCCCTAGAGATGATCATGAGCTTAACACCAATTCTCCTGTGATGAGAGCTAGAAGACACAAGGGTGGAGCTACGGAGAAGGTCAAGGGAACTGTGTTTGTGCAAGTGGGAGGCAGACCCAGTGCTGTGGTCTGAATGTCCACCAAAATTCTTATGTTGAAACCTAACTACCAAGGTGATAGTATGAGGAAGTGGGGCTTTTGGAAGATGGTTAGGTCCTTAGGGCTGAATTATTGTGAGTGGAATTAATATCCTTCTTACAAGGGACCCCAGAGGGCCGCCTTCTCCCTTCTGTCATGGGAGGTCACAGCAAGATGATGGATGGCTACAAACCAGGAAGCAGGCCCTCACTAGACCCCGAATTCATCCGTGCCTTGATCTTGGGCTTCTCAGCCTCCAGCACTGTGAGATGTAAATGTTGTTTATAAGCCACCCACCTTCTGCTATTTTTGTTCTAGCAGCTGAAAAGAAAACGAACACAGCCAGCAACTTGGAGACACTGGTGGGAGGAGAAGGTGGGTCGAAGGATGGCAGGGATCGCCCTGTGGAAAGGCCGTGACCAAAAGGTTTCTGGAGCCATGGCATCTGAGGACGACTGAGGCACGGGCTTTGCTTTCTGTATTGCAGTCTTTGACTTTATTTTCAAGCCTTCAGTAAACTTTCTTAAATGCTACAGTGATTCTTGGGAGAATGAAGCGCAAAACCAGAAACCACAGGAGGGACAGATTAGCCTGGAGAAAGGTGAAATAGCAGGGAAAACAGTGACTTCACCGAACAGATATTATGTGAGAAAAAGGAGAGCAAGATCTTATTACTCAAGTCACATACAAGAATTGCATACCCCCTTGCCACCTATTAAAACTGGAAGTCCTACAGGCCCCACACTTGTGCACAGATTGCAAGAGCTGGAAGTGATGTACACCACACCCTGTGGTCATTAGGTAGCTAAGTCAACTCAGGCGTGAAATGAAGGCAGAGACAGGCCCGACAGACAGAAAAGTTACGGGGATTTATGAAATCAGACAAAATAGCTGGTATCTGGAATGATATTCTAAATGAAAAAAACACATGGGATTTGAGAAGTAGAAACAGGGCAACTTCAGAAACACCAAACACTAGATTGATGTGAATTGGAGCCTATTTACAGTTCTTCGGTTTCCACAGGCCAGCACAGGAAGAGCAGCTGAAAGACTGGATGCCTTTACCACAAATTGAGGTTTCATATTAAATAAGACACACAAAAAAGTCAAATATTAATTTTTATTGACATTTAAGTATTTCTGAGCTGAAGAAAATCTGTATTAGACTATCTGTGTTAGACAATCTACATTAGACAAATTGTACCTACTGTACCTGAAAGAAGGTCATCATGGGCAGACCTTGGAAGGTGGAGCACACATGGCATGACCTAACTTCACTTACAGGAATTTCCTAAGCTCAAAGATACTAAGTGGAAGTTAAAGATTGCTATAAACAAGAGATGCTGGGAGCAGTGGAGAGCTGAGCAGAACAATGTGAAGCGAAAAGTAGTATCTTCAAGAATGTGTGTGTCTCTCACTCTTGTGAGAGACTTGCTGTCTCTCAGAATGGGGTCCCAGATTTGGGACTCTGAATATTAAACTGAAAAACGGCAACTGATACTAGAAAATTCAAAAGAAGAATGATCATTTTAGGACAGACTCACCTACAGTATGTAATAGGACAAACAGACAACACAGATCCTGGAAACCCAACAAAAAGTCAGGAGCCAGGTCCCTGAACAGAGCAAGGCCCAAAACAGATGATTTGCCTGCACTAGATTTGGCTTGAAATGCTTCCCCTCTCCATGTATATTGCATAGGTACTGATACGGAAATCACACACTACAACTTGGCTGCACCTAATAGAGAAAAAGGGGGATTTATCGCTGGAATGACACTGTAAGTTGTGACATACACATTCATGCTTAAGTGTTTAGCAAATTTTACTTAGTTCTTACATTATATGTTTTCACTTACTGTCAATGAATGTCAACAAAATAAAATGCGTAACATTCTGAATTAAAGAGCCCCTCTGGAGAATGCTAAAAAGATATACGCAGCTGACAGCAATCCAAATTCTAATGGTTGGATTAACCTAGAATAAGCAGGCTAATTAAGCAGTGTATCTGACTTAAGTGCTATCTATTTGGATCAGAATCATCTGGGATGCTTGTTGGAAACACCGTTCTCCAGGACCTACCCCAGACCCACCAAATCTGGGTTTAGACATCCGCCTGTCAGCAGCTTCCCCAGGTAGTCACTGAATTAAATCATTCAGATCTGAGATTTTTACCCTTCTACAAGGGGCGAGGTAGCCTCCAGCCTGGCTCCTACCCTAGGGGCTCCATCGGCTGCACAGCTGGCCTTTGAGGACCAGATGACACCTGCCTACTTGAGCCAAGCCCAGGATTTTTTTTGAAGAGGTGGAAGATAGTGGGCTGCCACCAGCCCTGTGGCATGGCCACATGGAGACCCCGAGACCTCCGTTCTTCAGATTTTAACCTGGCACCCCAAGGAAAGCCACAGGCAAAGTCCTAGGGAAATTCCCCGTCCCACCCTGCTATCTTACAAGCACGAAACTCCCTCTGAGATGCCACATACCCCTACAGGTGTTATAACTGGAATTCTGGGAGACACAAAGAACTGCTTAAAATGTTGGGAAACCAGCCACCCTGTGGGATTTGTTCTTTAGCATGGACGCAAAAGAAGCCATCTAATGAACCGCTCTCAGGAAGAATTTTCCTATGTTCTTAAGAACTACTGGCTTGCACCCCAAACATATGACTCTTCATGTTGAATGCTTTTCTTTTAAAGGAAATCATTTAACTCTTTAGTTAAAAGTAAATAACATGCTCGTCAGACATGGTGGCTCACCCTTGTAATCCCAGCTTTTTGGGAGGCTGAGGTGAGAGGATTGCTTGAGCCCAGGAGTTCGAGAGCAGTCTGGCCAACATGGCGAAATTCTGTGTCTACTGAAAATGCAAAAGTTAGCTGGACATTGTGGCACGTGCCTGTAGTCCTAGCTACTCGGGAGGCTGGGGCAGGAAAATTGCTTGAACCCAGAGGCGGAGGTTGCGGTGAGCCAAGACCGTGTCACTGCACTCCAGTCTGGACGACAGAGCAAAACCCTATCTCATAAATAAATGCAACGCCAATGTCAGGGTTTTGGCTTTGGCAAATGTTCCGTGGTCATGTAATAGGTCAACAATGAGGGAAACTGGGTAAGAGGTGTATGGGAACTCTCTGAACGCGCTTTGCAATTTTAAAACATTTCAGATAATTCCAAACAAAACGCTTATTAAATATAAAGAAACAAATGAGAATGACCTGTGGTTGCCTGCAGGTCTCCCGGGGGTTTGTTTCCGATGCCACCTCTGCTTCAGGCTCGGGCCTCTCACGCGGAAGCTCAGCCACCAAGAGCTGGAGATTCTCTCGCAGCGGCCTCGCTCGGGATGGGGTTTTGGCCCTGGCTGTTTTACGCAGCCTCTGCGTAATTGGTGGTGCTTCACGTCCACGTGCTGGCTCTAGCCCCTGCCCCGCACGCAGCTCTTCTCCTGGGAAACGGTTTCCATCTGGTTAAGACTCTAAGATTGAAATCATGTGGCGCTGATCTGCCTACATCTAAGATTTGGCTTGAAATGTATTTCCTCTCTATTTATATTCTTTGCATATACGTCTACCATAAGAGCCACACAATATGAGGCACTGTGGGAGGAGGTGTTAAAGAAAGATCTTAGGCTTACCAACTTCGCTTGAAATACTTCATAAGAGCACAGTGTAATATTTTTTTGGCAAGTGGGTTTTTAAAATTGTTTTCCACCGTGCTTATTTTCAGAGGTAACAAGACGGGTACATTTTTTAAAAAATTTGAGCGTTGGACCTTTTCAAAACTCTCTGTTAAAAGAATATGAAGGAAGTAGGGGAAATGTTCTCTTTGTGAACGAACTCTAAATGGAGTGCATTGTGTGAGGCTAAAGGAAAACCTCATTTGGGTAAGATTCTAATTGTATTCCTCCATATCGTGCAAGAGAAGCTGACGACCTATATTTTACTGCTCAAAAAAGAAAATACAAGGCTCAACTTGTTTCTGATGCAGAACTCAGGAGCTAAAAGAGCAAGTGGAATGAAATGTTTCCTTTTTTAGTTTCTTCTCTTTAGAAACCGTTAACCCGTTGTTTATTTGGAAACAGCTTATGTGGCATGCAGAATATATGAACACAAAAACTGAACATTTATTTATCCAGTTTATTAAACATGCTGTGACTGCTTCAAGTTGTGTGAGGCACAACCTGTGTCAATGCAAAATTCAATATAGGATTCTGACATATGTTAATAGAGCTTTGGTATAAGGCAGTGGATCCTCCTTTTTTTATACTTTAAGTTCTGATATATATGTGCAGAACGTGCAGGTTTGTTACATATGTATACACGTGCCATGGTGGTTTGCTGCACCCATCAACTCGTCATCTACCTTAGGTATTTCTCCTAATGCTATCCCTCCCCCAGCCCCCACCCCTTGACAAGCCCTGGAGTGCGATGTTCCCCTCCCTGTGTCCCTGTGTTCTCATCGTTCAACTCCCACTTACGAGTGAAAACAGGAGATGTTTGGTTTTCCATTCTTGTGTTAGTTTGCTGAGAATGATGGTTTCCAACTTCATCCATGTCCCTGCAAAGGACGTGAACTCATCCTTTTTTATGTCTACATAGTATTCCAAGGTGTATATGTGCCACATTTTCTTTATGCAGTCTATCATTGATGGACATTTGGGTTGCTTCCGAGTTTTTGCGATTGTGAAGAGTGGTGCAGTAAACAAACATGTGCATGTGTCTTTATAATAGAGTGATTTATAATCCTTTCAGTATATACCCAGTAACGGGATTGTTGGGTCAAATAGTATTTCTAGCTCTACATCCTTGAGGAATCATCACAATGTTGTCCGCAATGTTTGCAGTAATTTACACTCCCAGAAACACTGTAAAAGCATTCCTATTTCTCCACATCCTCTCCAGCATCTGTTGTTTCCTGACTGTTTAATGACTCATTCTAACTAGCATGAGATGGTATCTCACTGTGGTTTTGATTGTATTTCTCTAATGACCAGTGATGATGAGCTTTTTTCATATGTTTGTTGGCTGCATATATGTCTCCTTTTGAGAAGTGTCTGTTCATATCCTTCATCCAGTTTTTGCTGGTTTTTTTTTTTTTCTTGTAAATTTGTTTAAGCTCTTTGTAGATT
This sequence comes from Sapajus apella, assembly GCF_009761245.1. Taxonomy (NCBI): domain Eukaryota; kingdom Metazoa; phylum Chordata; class Mammalia; order Primates; family Cebidae; genus Sapajus; species Sapajus apella. The sequence goes on along the minus strand of NW_022437124.1, from coordinate 1,156,680 downwards.
CTGGATATTAGCCCTTTGTCAGATGGATAGATTGCAAAAATTTTCTCCCATTTTGTAGGTTGCCCGTTAAGTCTGATGACATTTTCTTCGGCTGTGCAGAGCTCTTTAGTTTAATTAGGTTCCATTTGTCAATTTTGGCTTTTGTTGTCATTGCTTTTGGTGTTTCAGTCATGAAGTCTTTGCCCATGCCTATGTCCTGAATAGTATTGCTTAGGTTTTCTTCTAGGATTTTTATGGTTTTAGGTCTTACATTAAAGTCTTTAATCCACTTGAGTTAATTTTTGTATAAGATGTAGGGAAGGGGTCCAGTTTCTGTTTTCTGCATATGGCTAGCCCTTTTTCCCAACATAATTTATTAAATAGGGAATCCTTTCCCCATTGCTTGTTTTTGTCAGGTTTGTCAAAGATCAGATGGTTGTAGATGTGTGGTGTTATTTCTGAGGTCTCTGTTCTGTTCCACTGGTGTATGTATCTGATTTGGTACCAGTACCATGCTGTTTTGGTTACTGTATCATCGTAGTATAGTTTGAAGTCAGGTAGCATGATACCTCCAGCTTTGTTCTATTTGCTTAGGATTGTCTTGGTTATACGGGCTCTTTTATAGTTCCATATGAAATTTAAAATAGCTTTCTTCTAATTCTGTGAAGAAAATCAATGGTAGCTTGTTGCGGATAGCATTGAATCTATAAATTACTTTGGGCAGTACGGCCATTTTCACTATATTGATTCTTCCTAACCATCAGCATGGAATGTTTTTCCACTTGTTTGTGTTGTCTCTTCTTTCCTTGAGCAGTGGTTTGTAGTTCTTTTTGAAGAGGTCCTTCACATCCCTTGTAAGTTGTATTCCTAGGTATTGAATTCTTTCTGTAGCAATTGTGAATGAGAGTTCACTCATGATTTGGCTCTCGGTTTGTCTATTACTGATGTATAGGAATGCTTGTGATTTCTACACACTGATTTTGTATCCTGAGGTTTTGCTGAAGTTGCTTATCAGCTTAAGGAGATTGTGGGCTGAGACGATGAAGTTTTCTGTATACAACCATGTCATCTGCAAACAGAGACAATGTGATTTCCTCTCTTCCTATTTGAATACCCTTTATTTCTTTCTCTTGCCTGTTTGCTGTGGCCAGAACTTCCAATACTGTGTTGAATAGGAGTGGTAAGAGAGGGCATCCTTGTCGTGTGCTGGTTTTCAAAGGGAATGCTTCCAGCTTTTGCCCATTCAGTATGATATTGGCTGTGGGTTTGTCATTAATAGTTCTTAATTTGAGATACGTTCCATCAATACCTAGTTTATTATGAGTTTTTAGCATGAAGGGGTGTTGAATTTTATTGAAGGCCTTTTCTGCATCTTTTGAGATAATCATGTGGTTTTTGTCATTCGTTCTGTTTATGTGATGTATTACATTTATGGATTTGCGTATGTTGAACCAGCCTTGCATCTTAGGGATGAAGCCGGCTTGATCGTGGTGGATAAGATTTTTGATAGGCTTCTGGGTTCAGTTTGCCAGCATTTTATTGAGGATTTTCACATTAATGTTCATCAGGGATATTGGCCTGAAATTTGATTTTTTTTGTTATGTCTCAAGGCAGTGGATCTTAACCAGGATTGATTTCATCTCCCCTTCTCCCCCATTTGGCAGTGTCTAAAGGCAATTACCATTGTCACAACTCTGATGGAAATGTTGCTACTGGCATCTAGTGGGCAGAGACCACGGATGCTGCTAAATATGCACAGAACAGTCCCCGCAACAACAAAGAATTATTACACCTGAAACGTCAGCAGTGCCAAGAGTGAGAAACTCTGAGTGTGATTAATGTAGTGCTCTCTGTGTGACACAAATCCGGTGCTCCTGCAGAGCAAAGCGGGAAAGATCGCATTCTGTTGGGATGATCAAAAATTTCAAAAATTCTTTAAGTGGGTTTTTCTGTGGTCCAGAATGCCTAATTTTTCCTTGAGTGTTAGAGGTCCTTTGGCATCCCTAAATATTTCTGCATGTCAGTCAATACATAGTCATTGAAAGGCCTTGCTTTCTTAGCCCAGTAACTCGACATCTCTGTATTTCGTGTTTTTTCCACTGAAAAGTGAGATTCGATTCAGAGGCCCAAGGTATCTCCTGGGTTTGAACATTTCTCACTGTTTAAAAAAAATTTTTTTATTTAATAGAGACAGGGGTTTCACCATGTTGCATAGCTGGCCTTAAACTCCTAGACCCAAGTCATCCTCCCACTTACAGCCTCCCAAAGTGTTGGGATTATAAGCATAAGCCACCACACCTGGGTGACAATTCTCATTTTAACTCTCTACCTGGTGGCCCTATGTATGCTAGATGCACCTGAGAGCAGTAATTTAACTTAAGCATACTCTGTATGGCAGATGTACTGGACAGCATAGCTTCACCTAAGACATGAGGGTTGCCATGTGGAGGCTGTGTGGAGGGAGGTGAGGCTGAGGGAAAGAGTGTTAGGGGAAAATGCTGTACAAACAGCATGCGTTTTTTAAGTGGTGGTGGTTCTTCTGTCCGACCCACTGCCACTGGACTGCCCTGTAAGTTCCCAAATGAACCCTCTGTTTCATCTGCTGGCTCCGGTCTCTTCTTCAGCCTTGTGAACCTGGTGCCGTCCCTATTGAAGTTGATAGGGGTCCCATAATCCATAAGATGGAATTCTCAGTCATTTGCGGGTAATGCTCTCCTTTGAGAATCTATCACCCCCTAATATGCATGTAACACAACATATTGCTTATAGTTTCAGGAGATCCGTAGGCCCCTGAAGCCCATTTCTGGCCCTTCTAAGAGAACGTGAACCCCAGATTAAACATTTCTGTTCCAGATGTTCCTGAGCAGCTACATTTTGCTGGGCCTACCTCATCCCTTGGAACCTGATCCAGCTGTGTTCCCGAAGCTACCAGACTCTCTCTTCCATGCCACATTAATCTGTTTTTTGTTTTTCTATCATGAAAGTATGTATTTTGCTACTGCTATTTTACCAGAATTCCTTTCGCTAATCTCATGGCTTTGCCCAAACCCAATTCACATAACAGATGCTCTGTCTCACCCATGAGGATGGGCTATAACTACTTCCTCCCAATCCTAGACAGTGTTTCTGATGTGTTTCCTTAAGCTCTGAGAGCCGCCAGTGAATGTGTCCCTGAAGCCCTAGGGAAGGAATCCCTGCTTTAAGGAGCTTATGAAAGACCATGAGGGAAGCCTTCTCTTAGCCCTCACTTACATGAGGATGCACAGAAAATACTGACACTCCCCAGGAAAGAGGTGCCAAGAACCCGTTTGCTACTGTGAACAGACTCTGGAGACCCTAGAGCTATACAGTTCAATAAGGTAGCCACTGCTCACACATGGCTCCCCAGCACCTAAAATGTGGCTACTTGGAACTGAGATGTGCTCTAAATACAAAATATCACTAGAGTTTGAATACATTTTATAACAAAGGAATATAAATATTTCATCAGTAATTTTCACATTAACTATGTGTTGAAATGATACTTTAGATACAACTGGGTTAAATAAAATGCACTATTAAATTTATCTTATGTCTTTTGCTTTTTTGCCTACTAGGAAATTTCATATTATAAATGTGGCTTGCATTTATGGACAGCATTGTATTTCTATTGGACAGTGCTGCCTTAGCATATTACTGAGGATCACTGGAGGGACACACCCCTCTGTGGGGACTTCTCTGTCTACTGAGTCTTTATGACCTGCTGAGGGGTTGTCACCCCATCCTGAAGAACCAGCCAGGATATCCGGAAACCCTTAATTTAGGCAAAGACCCTAAAATCTGGAATATATAATACATTTAATTGTTCAATACTGTACATGGTCTCTTAGTGGAAATTACCAGTGCTTACACTGTGGACCATAAACCCTGAGTCAGAGGCCACTGAGATGTTGGTGACCAACCAGTAACACTGTAGGCACACATAAATACACTTTCATTGTTAGCCACAGTGGGCCCCAGGAATTCATTCTCAATGGCGGAATACATGTGCTGAGACTATGTAGATACCAAGGTTTTGCCTACTGGTTTTAGCATCCATTGATATTTCTTGGCTCAATTACTACTTTGATGGTTGCCAAATGGTGACTTCCTAATTCCAACATTCCTTCTATTTATTAGTTGGAATTCTACTGCAGGAGGAACCTTTTCTTCTCCCCATGTACTGATTTATATTAGTATGGACTTGTGCATTACTAGTTTATTCAATGGGATATAATTTGTTACTGTCATTATTTATTTTGAAACTCAAATTGTCCCAGATTTCACCAGTGAAAACCCCAGTAAAGCTAACTCACTCCCATATCCTTTTGACTTGACCCCATCATTCTGAAAGTACAAGATGTTCCAAGATCATCTTGTATTTTCCCTGTAACTGTCTTGGGATCAGCCATTCTCTAGGAAGCCCTGGTTCATTTTAGTAGAGTGTGGTATTTAAATACCTATATCTGGGCACTGGGTGTGCTCATGGCTATTGGAGTGTTGATGCTGCTCATAGGCCCTTTCGGTGGACAGAGATGAGGAATATATGTATGTATCTACATATAGAGTCAGCCCTATCTGTGGGGCATTGGTTCCAGGACCCACCCACAGATACCAAAACTTGTGGATTCTGAGATTTCTTATATAAAATGGTACAGTATTTGCATATAACCTGCATATAACCTACACACATCCTCCTGTATACCCTAGATTACTTATAATACTTACTATGGGCTGGGCATGGTGCCTCACACCTGTAATCTCAGCACTTTTGGAGGCCAAGGTGGATGGATCACAAAGTCAGGACATTGAGACCATCCTGGCCAATGTGGTGAAACCCTGTCTCTACTGAAATACAAAAAATTAGCCAGGTGTGGTGGTGCACGCCTGAGGTCCCAGCTACTCGGGAAGCTGAATCTCTTGAACCCAGAAGGCAGAGATCTCAGTGAGCTGAGATCTTGCCACTGCACTACAGCCTGGTGACAGAGCGAAACTCCATCTCACAAAACAACAACACCACCTAATATGGTGTGATAAGGTTTGGTTCTATGTCCTCATCAAATCTCATGTCAAATTGTAATCCTCACTTGATCATGGGGGTGATCCTTTGTGAATGGCTTGGCACAAGCCCCTCAGTGCTGTTCCCATGATAGTGACTAAGTGAAGTATCATGAGATCTGTTTGTTTAAAGTGTGTAGTGTGTACTTCCCTCACTGTCTCTTCCTCCTATTCTGGTCACGTGAAGCATTTCCTCTTCCTTTGCCTTCCACCATGATTGTAAGTTTCCTGAGGTCTCCCAAAAGCTGATGTCACCATGCCTGTGCAGAACCATGACCTTATGGAATCGGGACCCAGTTAAACCTCTTTTCATTATAGATTACCTGGTCTCAAGTATTTCCTTATAGCAGTGTGAGAACAAACTAGTACACAGTGTGAATGCTTTGTAAATAGTTGTAAGTTATACTGTACTGTTTGGGGAATAATGACAAAGAAAAGAATCTGTATGTATTCAGTGCAGTTGCAAACATCCATTTCTTCAAAATATCTTTGATCCACAGACACAGAACCCATGGATGTAGAGGGCTAGACTATATACATACATATATATTGACATCTTTATTTCTATATCTACATATACAAATATATTTTAAAATCATGAGTTTACACTGATACCTCTAGTTCGAATTTTTAACAACACAGGTTCATTCTAGTTTTCTCTCTTTTCATATTTATAATTTTCTTCTCTGGCAGTGAGAAATCAGGCTCTCATGATCCTCAGTACATTCACTTACTGGCTAATTTCCCTCCGCCCCATTGCCTATAAACAACTAATATCACATTGGTACTGCCACCACAATCCCTCAGTCTCACGTGGGTGAGGGTGACCTGCTCACCCCGTTTGGTTTCTGACATCCTGTGTGACTCCCTTGTTACTGCCCCCCATGTGGGTGCTCTTCTTACCCTTCTTTAGCTTGAAAACCCAATACTGGGTTGCTACTGCTATCCCCAAGCCCAGGCACAGATACCCTGCTCACTCCACTGGAGCTGCAATTCCTTATACTGGGCTGCTGCCACTCCTGCCCAGGACCTACCTCACTCTTCCCTTCTTAATGACTTTGAACTGAATTACTCAAGAAGGAAAGAAGGAAGGCACGAATCAATTAAAATATCTTTGAGACAATTTGGAACATAAGTAAACGTATTTATAGCTTTTTAGGACAGCTAAAACGTTCTTCACGATCTCACCTGGTCTACTTACGGTGGAGTGAGGTGAGTGCACTGGAATTCTGTGCTCTTAGTGTACAAGTATATGCTTTCAATTTACAAGAGGAAGCCTTCACTGAAAATTCCACTGTCAAGCAGAATATTCATTTTCACTGACACATGGCCTTGTAAAAAGAAAGCTCTGTTTATTGGAATCAGCACAATATATCATATCCAGGGTAAAGACTTTTTAAAAATGAAATTTCTTAAAATGATCTTTGAGTTCAAGTCATAGTAAGGAATTGACGAATCTTGCCAAGGAGGCCTATAATGTTATGGAAGAGAAGCTGGGTAGAAAGTATTTCTCTCTCAGAATGAATTGATACCTGTATCAACACCATGTCTAATAGAAAAACATTGTGAAAGACTCTCAAAGCACTACTGAAAAATGAAAAGCCTTATACAGTGAAAAAAATATTTGAAATAATAATTAGAAATAAAAGTACCAGCACATATAACTACTTCAAAATAATGTATATAACAATTTACAGTAATGGTGGCCCAGTCTACTTATGTGTAGACTGAGAAAGAAATGTAAATACATGTGTGTATGTACATCCTTCAAAATATATAGTGACTATTTTGACCCTGTGCTTCCTAAAGCTAAAAGATACAGCATTAAACATATAGATTTTTTTCTATCAAAGTGACATATAATCACTTAATAAATATGATACAGGAGAAAGAGGAAAATGCAATTATATATTGCATTTTTAAATTAAATTAAACCTCTGCCACCCAGGTTTAACTCTTTATCTGAGATTTTGGTATATTTCCTTTCAATCATGTTTGTTTTCAGAAATGGGATCATGCTATACATACTGTTAATGTTTTGAATTTTTTCACAATGACACATCACACTTTCCCATCACCTTGGATATTTGATACCATAATTTTAATGGCTATGTAGTATTTTGTTGTATAGACACGCACCAGAATTTATTTAACCAATTTTCTATTGTCAGTTATTTAAGTGGTTTCTAATTTTGGATATTACAAATAATGTGGGCTCTTCTTGGGTTATTTTATTTTATATTTCAGCCTGAGTGATGGAGACAGGGCCTTGCTCCATCACTCAGGCTGGAGTGCAGTGGTGTGATCTTGGCTCACTGCAACCTTCACCTCCCAGGCTCAAGCAATCCTCCTCTCTTAGCCTCCCAAGTAGTTGGGACTACAGGCGCATGCCGCCATCCCCAGATAAAATTTTTAAATATTTTTAGTAGAGAAAGGATTTCACCATGTGCCTAGGGTGGTCTCAAACTCTTGGGCTCAAGCAATCCACCCACCTTGGCCTCCAAAAGTGCTGGGATTACAGGCATGGGTCACCATGCCTGGTCAGAAATGATGATTTAATAAACAGCAGTATATAAATCTTTGCTTGCATCTCTGATTACTTCTTCAGAATAAACGATTAGTAGTAGAAATTGAGTTGCTGGAGCAAATAGTGTTGTGCAAAATTATGTTAACCAATCAATAGGATGCACAGAAGAGTAATATACTTTCCCAAAGTATGTGACAGTTATTGATAAATATAATTAATTTGAATTCTTAGTGTTTTGGTTGAATTACCTGCTTAACAATCTCTAGGAAAACTAAAGAACAAACTGTCTGCCAAGTCTCAGAGAAACAGGATTATTACTTTGATGCTGGTTCCAAGGACCTCCCTTAGCTTTCCTAGTAATAAAGTATTGTCTCATATTACACTGGCAGAGAAAACAGTAAAATATTTATTTTAGAATATGTGCTTTCTATCTGGCAGGGATTTGACATTTTAAAAGCTTTTCAAAATATTTCAGAACCATAAAATACAATAAGCTTTGAATTAAGAATTAATTATTCTTTTCTTTATCCCTACTGTTTGATCAATTTTTTAAAAGCCAAAGAAGTGATCCACAGAATACAATTAGCTATTAGTTTTGAATAATTTTAAAGTGTGTTGTTGCTTAGAAGGCAGCCTGGACCAGATGACTTTTTGAGATCCTTTGGAGCTCAGTCATTCCAACTTGTATATTCAATGAGCTTTAACTTGAACTTATCACCCATTGCTCAACCAGGACCTTTCCTCTTTACCACATACTTTCTTTATGCCTTAATTTTCCTTTTATATTCACAGAGGGTGTCTGACCCTTTATTTATGTAATTATGGAAATTTTTCCTCATGAACATTAATCTAACAATGAAGAAGACAAGACCAGAATGCCAAGTTCAGTAATGTTTATGCAGTCATGAGCATGCAACATTCTTAGAACATTTATTTTATTTTTTTATGACAGGGTCTCACTCTGTCATCCAGGCTGGAATGCAGTGGCACAATCCCAGCTCACTGCAAAACTGCATCCGCGGTTCAAGGGATCCTCCTAAATCAATCTCCTGAGGAGCTGGGATTATAGGCATGTGTCACCACACCTGACTAACTTTTCTATTTTTAGTAGAGCTGGGGTTTCACCATGTTGGCCAGGCTGGTCTCAAACTCCTGACCTCAAGCGATCCATCCACCTTGGACTCCCAAAGTGCTGGAATTCAAAATTAAGTCTTCGTATAAAATCTGATGTAATGTGGCTATACTTGAGAATAAAAGGAAATTTTCCAAATGCTAAAGACTTAAAGTGCAAGAGAAAGTCAGTGTTCTTTTTGCATACATAACTTTCTACAAGAAAGATAAAACTATCACAATATTATATATTATTTACCCTCTCGAGTTTATCAAACTACAGTTTTGTAATTTAACAAAATTCCTGTTTTCTATATGAGTACATTGCTCTAACATACTCTGTAAATGATTTATGTTTCATTTGTTTGGTTAGCTACTGCTGGTTGCTCTGTGTGTGTGTGTGTGTGTGTGTGTGTGTGTGTGTGTATGTATGCCTATGTGTTTGCGTGTGTGGGCACACGCGCAAAAGAAAAAGAGAGAGACCATGTTCAACACGATAATATTCACCTGCTGTTCACCTATTGGTTAACTCTCTGGTGTCCGTCTCCCATTTAACCTTTCCCAACAGTCTCCACTTTTACTGGAAATTTATTGTTACTCTACCCCCAACAATCCCATTATTTCAGGGATAAAACAAATGACAGTATCTTAAAACAAAAGAAAGTATCGTATTGCCCTTACTGTAGTGAGTAGATCAGTCCTGGGTCTGTGGTCTAAGTCAAGTGTGAATTTTAGGATTTTTGCTGACAATTCTGGAACATATGTTTCTTTCTTTCTGCACAGTGTGGGATGTGGATGTGAAGCTTGAACTGCTGTCCTCACTTTGCCACCATATAGGATGTTCACCTCAGAACGAAGCCAACACATTTTCTCTGATCATACAATACAAAAAAAAATTTTTTTTTTGAAGAATTACCGGGCGCTGTGACACACGCCTGTAATTTCAACACTTTGGGAGGCCAAAGCAGGCAGATCACTAAAGGCCAGGAGTTCAAGACAAGCCTGGCCAACATGGCAAAATCCTTCTCTACTAAAAATACAGAAAATTAGCCAGACGTGGTGGTGCATGCCTGCAGTGCCAGCTGCTCAGGAGGCTGAGCATGAGAATCACTTGAACCTGGGAGATGGAGGTTGTAGGGAGCCAAGATCAAACCACTGCACTCCAGTCTGGGTGACAGAGTGAGATCTTGTCTCAAAAAAAAAAAAAAAAGAGAATAAATTGGGCAGGTCCAGTGGCTCACACCTGTAATCCCAGCACTTTGGAAGGCTGAGGCAGGGAAGTCACCTGAGGTCAGGAGTTTGAGACCAGCCTGGTCAACATGGGAAAACCCTGTCTCTACTAAAAATAGAAAAATTATCCAGGCATGGTGGTACACACCTGTAATCCCAGCTACTCGGGAGGCTGAGGCAGGAGAATCGCTTGACCCCCAGAGGCGGAGGTTGCCTGGATGACAAAGCTAGACTCTGTCTCAAAAAAACAAAAAGAATAAATCCAACACATAAGAGGGAAAATTAAAGAGAAATTTAACGCTGATTGATCCATAACTAAAGGAATAAATTCCCTCTGTTTTATAAGGAAGTTTGAATTAAGCTTTTGGTTACTTGCCACTAAAAATAAAACCAGTGCAGGATCTCAGCTGTGGATATGGTCTTGGAAGCATGGAAGGAACCAAATGGTTCTGGCCTCCAGAAACAATGCCTTGTAAGAACTTCCTGGTTTAGGAAGAGACTAAGGGAGTGTATGAAAAGATGATATCTTTTAGTTTCATTCATTGTTCCTGATTTGTTGCTTAGTTGTTCTATCCATTATTGAGAGATATGTTTAAATTTCCAACAATGGTTGTGGATTTGTCTATTTCTGTCTTTAGTTCTGTCAGATATTTGCTTCACACATTTTGAAGCTCTGTTATTAGGCACATACACATTTATAACTGCTTCATTTTATTGATGTATTTGACCTTTATATTGGTATGAAGCATTGGTCTTTGTCTCTAGTAACACTTCTTGTATTGAAATCTATTTTTCCTAATACTAATAAAATCATTCCAGCTTTCTCCAGTTTTCCATGCTATCCTTTTACGTTTAATCTATGTGCATCTTTGCATTTAAAACACGTCTCTTGTAGACACCTTATAATGCGTTCTTGATTTTGTTTAATCCAGTCTTACAATAATCTCTGCCTTTTGGTTGTTTAGTACATTTTCATTTAATGCAGTAAAGGTCAGGCATGGTGGCTTATGCCTGCAATCCCAGCACACTGGGAGGCTGAGGCAGGCAGATCACTTGAATCCAGGAGTTTGAGACCAATATGGGCAACATGGTGAAACTCCATCTCTACTAGAAATACAAATATTAGCTGGGCAACATAGCATACGCCTGTAATCCTAGCTACCCAGAAGCTGAGATGGGAGAATCACCTGAGCCTGGCAAGCAGAGGTTGCAGTGAGCCAAGACCACATCACTGCACTCCAGCCTGAGCCACAGTGGGACCCTGTCTCACACACACACACAAAGAAACTAAACTAAAACAAACACTTATTGCTACAGAGAAAGTTAACACAGCAGATATTTTTATTCACTTCTTGCTTATTTCTGTAGCTATAACTGACTCTTGGTCTAATGCTAAGAACTAAAGTACTGTAATGTTTACCTAGTACTAGGTAATGATGTCATTCTATACACCCAATCCAGTAGGTCCAGATAAACCAGGCAGTCAGCAGATTTAAAGCAGACATGAAGATTCATGATGTGCACCGGGTACCTGGTTTGGGGTCTGCACGTGGCTACTGACGTGGCGGTTATGTGTGAATGCAGCAAGCTCTCTTCAAGAATGTTGGACTCCAAGCCCCAAATGGGCTTTCCTGAATGTGGAAATCAATCTTGTATACATCTCTACAGTTTGAAGCTGGAGAGAGGATTACACTCGTGTGATAATCTCAGAAAAGGGGAATTCAGGAACCTGCACATGATCTCTCTAGCCTTTGGCTAGGTGTATCTTTTTCCTGCTATTCCTGCACTGTATCTTTTTTAAGGATAAACTTCAGCCATCGGTTTAACTCCTGCTAAATTTTGGTGAGTCCTTCAGTAAATCACCCAACTAGTGGGTGATTATGGGACCCCTGAGACAGATATAATTATTGAGATGATTGTATTTAATTTTTATTTATTTATTATTACCTTTTTTGAGACAAAGTCTTGCTCTATCACCCAAGCTGGAGTGCAGTGGTGTGATCTTGCCTCACTGCAACCTCTACCTCCCGGGTTCAAGCAATTCTCCTGTCTCAGCCTCCTGAGTAGCTGGGATTACAGACACATGGCACAATGACTGGCTAATTTTTGTATTTTTAGTAGAGATGGGGTTTCACCATATTGGTCAGGCTGGTCTGGAACTCCTGACTTCAGGTGATCCACCCGCCTCGACCCCTCCAAAGTGCTGGAATTACAGGCCTAAGCCACTGCATCTGGCCACGATGGCTGTATTTTGATCAGTCATTCTGCTATTTATTGATTACGCAGTTATTTTTTGTTCCTATTTTCATGCTTTGGTTTGTGTTAATCAATTATTATTTTATTTTGGTATTTAATTTGTTCTTTTCTGATAGTTTCCATTATTCTTTTGAGGTTTCTTATCTGTTTACCACCCCTCATATTTTTCTATAATTCTTAGAATATATTTTCTTTTGACAATTTTAATAATAGCTGCTTTGAAGTCTTTTTTGCTAAATTCAACATCTGGGTCCACTTCCAGTGCATTTCTATTGATTGCCTTTTTGCCTATACGTGGGTCACACTTTGTTTTTTCAGATGTCTAGTAAATTTTGGTTGAAAACTGGACATTATAGATAGTAGCTTTAGAATCTATTGTGTTCTGAAGATTATTAGTCATTTGTTGTATTAGGTAGTTAGAAGTTAACTCACTTGGAATCAAAGTGCAAACTTTGTCTTCCCTACTATTCAATTGCTAGTATCTGCTTTTTCTATAGTCTTCCGCTGCTACTTTAAAGAAAAAAAAAAAAACCTGGCCATTTGGGAGGTTTCCTCTTTTCCTGCATAATTTATTAGTCAACCAAATATTTGGACAGAGAATATACTTGGACTTTATTGCTTCTCTGTGACTTACTTGCTTCTAGGGATTCTTCCCTCAGTTCTGACTTTGCAATTTTGGATTCTGTTCTCCACCTCAAGCCTGCAAGACTTTAGCTTTCTACTACCTGAGCTGCACATTCTTCGGGAATAAATACAGTCAGCCAAAAACCAGAAAACCCACCGATCTCACTCTGTCATTCTCTTTTTTGAAAGTAAATTTCTCTCTGGTCTCTGCCTGCTTTTTCACTATGTTCTTTAGGCCTCCCACGTGCATGCACAGTATAGCTGGTGAATTGATCCAATGAGTTTTTAATTTCAGATATGGTATTTTTCACTTCTTGAATGTCTAGTTGGTTCTTTTGTTATGAATTCCAATTTTCTTTTTTTTGAGACAGAGTTTCACTCTTGTTGCCCAGGCTGGAGTGCAATGGCGTGATCTCGGCTCACTGCAACCTTTGCCTCCCTGCAACCTCCACCTCCTGGGTTCAAGTGATTTTCCTCTCTCAGCCTCCTGAGCGGCTGGAATTACAGCACCCGCCATCACGCCTGGCTAATTTTGTATTTTTAGTAGAGATGGGGTTTCTCCATGTTGGTCAGGCTGGTCTTGAAAGCCTGACTTAAGGTGATTCACCTACCTCAGCCTCCCAAAGTGTTGGGATTACAGGCGTGAGCTGCCATGCCTGGCCGACCCAATTTTCTTTTAACATGCATCTTATTCTTTTTTATCAATTTTCACATACATTTTTGACATATCAGTCATGGTTATTTTTAAATCATTGTCTGCTAACTCCAATATGAAGGATCTACCTCTATTTCTGTTTTTCTCTTGATTTTAAAGTCACATTTTCCTGTGTTTTTGCATACCTAGCAATTTTGTATTCTGGAGGATCCATATAAAAGAATAATAGAGAATCCAGGTGGTATCTTCTTCCAGTGTGAGTTTCTCTTTTCTTCCGTCGATAGGATGAGAGATTGATTACCTCAATCCACCCAGGAGTTTAACTGGATTGGGACTACATTGTAATTGCAGTCAGCTAGGTCTGCTCTGGTTCACCCCTATGCCTTAGACATGGTCCTCCAAGGCTTTCGACTGAGAGTGTAGAAGCCTTTGTCTGCTGAGTCCTGAAAGCACAGCACATTCTATTCTGCTCTTTGGAGATTCTGAGCTTCAGATGCAGCAGATTGTCTTGAGGTGGAATCCGGCTATGTGCTCAAAACAGGCCCTTTCTCTCTAGCAGGATTTTGTCTCCTAAAGAATGCAGAATTATAGATTCATTCTACCTTTTTTTCAAACACAGCCTCTCAGCTTCTTTCTGGTATCCCCAGAATTCAACTAATGTTTCACAGGAATGCTAACCGCATTTGCAGCTCTCCAGACTTCCAGGCTATGATACCAGCCTTGCACAAAGCCTCAGCACTTTCTCTTTCCTCCTGCAGAGTCCCACTGTATAGCTCAGCCTGATGTTCCCTCAGTGCTTAGATTCAGCAAATGGCTCCGTGAAGAAAACAGCAGGTAATAATCATCAGCTTATTCCAGAGAGACTTCCCACGCTCTTTCCAATTCCAATTCATCTAGTCTATGTTGCTCTCATAGCTCTCTGAGTTTTCTGATTGTTGTACAGGAGGATTATGTGGCCATGACCTATTTCCACAAGTGGAAAGCCACTTATGGGCAACATCTTAATCAAATCGGTGTTTATTGGCTGCGCACAGCAGCTCACACCTGTAATCCCAGCACTTTGAGAGGCTGAAGCAGGTGGATCACTTGCGGTCAGGAGTTGAAGACAAGCCTGGTCAATGTGGTGAAACTCTGTCTCTATCAAAAATGTAAAAACTAGCCAGGTGTGGTGGTGCATGCCTGTAATCCCAGCTACTCGGGAGGCTGAGGCACAAGAATCACTTGAGCCTAGGAGGCCGAGGTTGCGCCACTGCACTCCAGCCTGGGAGACAGAGTTAGACTCTGTCTCAAAAGAAAAAAAATAAAAGCCCAAACTGCTGTTATTGTAGCCAGGCTCACGCCTGCAATCCCAGCACTGCAGGGGACCAAGGAGGGCAGATTGCTTGCCTGGGCAATATGGCAAAACCCCGTCTCCACAAAAAATACAAAAAGTAGCCCAGTGTGGTAGTATCGGTCTGCAGTCCAAGCTACTCAGGAGGCATAAGTGGGGGGATTGCTTGATCCTGGGAGGTGGAGGTTGCAGTGAGTCGAGATAGTGCCACTGCTCTCCAGCCTGGGTGACAGAGCCAGACCCTGTCTCAACAACAACAAGAATACTATTGATATCTATTTTCTTTCAAGAAAAAAAACTGGTGTTTATTGCAGTGACACAAAAACTCTACTTGATATTAAATCATACTAGCTATTTGATTTTAGATAATTCACTTAATATCTCTTAAGGATAATAATGGCTACTTCTTTGGGTTCTTATATAGGTCAAGGGAAATAATATTTATGTAAGCACTTTCAAAATGCAAAGTGCTTTACATAAAAAGCGATCCTTTTATTCATTCAAAGTCACTTATTGAATACTTAATATATGCTAGACACTTTGCTAGGAGGTAGGTGGAAGAAATGCATGAATAAGATTGGAAAACATGGTCTCTCAGGAAGCTCGTAATTCTAGTGGAGAAGAAAAATACATGATTAAATAACAGCATTATATTTTTACTATTGTAGATGTAGGTATAAAGTAAAATGGCAGCACAGAAAAAGGAGTAACTCAGTATACTCTGATAGGGAAGAAAAATTATAGGACATGTCCCAGAGAAAGTGAGGATTTAGCCAAATCTCAGGGACTTACAAGTGAAAATAAACCCATTTTGTAGAGACTACCTGTGGTCCACCCGAATCCATTCTCAATCTGTTCCATAGCAGATAGCCATAGTTGGTTAAATAGCTATGCAGCTGGAGAATATAATCTCATGCCTCCTTGTACCTAGGTATGACATGGCTATATCACAGTTCTCACGTAGATGAAAATAAGTAAAGTTTGCCATGTATGGGTCCTGGCCTTAAAACCATATATATGGTCTCACAAGAAGCTCCTAATTCTACACACACATATATTCTCCATGCTTCTTTAAGAGCTAGAGTACAGGCAGTCTTATTCTTACCTCAGCCCTGCAGACAAGGATGGCAACCTAGGAAATAGTTGAGCAACAAGATAAAGAAACTCCAGTCCCTAAAAGGCCATCTGCATCAGAGACATCCTACTAACTTCGACTCCTCACCTCTAAACTGTTTCATGAGAAAACGGTAACTCCTGTTTTATTTAAGCCACTATTTTCGTAACTTTTTGTTACAGTATCTCATCTGTACTATACCTAATTGCCCTAAATAAATACTTGCAAAAGCCAATAAGCAAAAGATGAACAACTCAAATGGAACATGGGTGAAGACCATGAACAGACAACTTATTTAGATGGCCAGTACACATATGAAAACACATGTTCAAATTTACTAGTAATTAAAGAAGTACAAATGAAAATAAGATGTCTTTTTACCTATCAAATGATTATATGTACCTAATACAACCTAGCAATTCACTTCAAAGGGAATTTAGTTTAGAATATGGGAATATGTTTAGAGTTACTATAATTTATATAATTCTGAATTCAGAAATAACTTATGTGCACAACCCCAGGTTATTGCATTAAATAGATTATGGTATAGTGGAATGATACTCCATTACTAAAAAATAATTTGGCATAGGCCCAAATTAGAGTAATCCCAGCTGACTGGACAGTCATGTTTGAATGACTGTATTTGTGGACCCAGATTCTAGATACAGAAATATATGTTAGGCCAAGGTGCACAGATCATGAGGTCAGGAGTTAGAGACCAGTCTGGACAACATAATGAAACCCCATCTCTACTGAAAATACAAAAAATTAGCTGGATGTGGTTGTGTGTGCCTATAATCCCAGCTACTTAGGAGGCTGAGACAAAAGAATCACGTGAACCCAGGAGGCAGAGTTTGCAGTGAGCCAAGTTCACACCATTACACTCCAACCCGGGCAACAGTCCGAGACTCCATCTCAGAAACACACACACACACACACACACACACACACACACACACACACACTCACACACTTTAAGAGATTTTGATCCAACACAAGGATCAAAAAAAAAAAAAATGTCATTCTTTTCCAAATCCTTGTTAAAGGGGAAAAAAATCCCTAGGAAGTTATGCTGTGACTTGGTAACAAAAAAATTACATGATTTGTGTAGGCCCCTGCCTGAGAAATTATTCCATGATAATTGAATATATTTGTTTAACTGAAGTGGTTATGATTCATCAGAGGGCCCTTAATAAAATATAGTGAGTATTTTTCTGAGGCCTCTCATAACCATGAATCAATGATATACATTCTGGAATTTAATTTTGAATGTGGCTTCAGCTTCTGGAGGAAGAGAAGTGTAAGTTAACTTTGTAGCGCTCTCTTGGTGTGGTGTTGGTTTGTTTTCTTATGCTTATCAATAATCCACAGAAAGAAAAATAACAAATCTCACTTTGCAGTTGTGTTAAGTTGCCTCTTATAAAATCATTACTCTAAAGTAAATTAAGAATATAAAATAATTTGTTTAAACGGACTTTAAACTGTTATTTTTAAAAAGGCCAAACCAGGCTGGGTGCCGTGGCTCATGCCTGTAATCCCAGCACTCTGGGAGACTGAGGTGGGTGGATCACAAGGTCAGGAGTTCAAGACCAGCCTGGCCAACATGGTGAAACCCTGTCTCGACTAAAAATACAAAAAAAATTAGCCGGGCATTGTGGCACATGCCTGTCATCTCAGCTACTTGGGAGGCTGAGGCAGAAGAATCTCTTGAATCTGGGAGGTGGAGGTTGTAGTGAGCCGAGATTGTGCCACTGCACCCCAGCCTGGGCAACAGAGGGATAACCCGTCTCAAAAAAAAAAAAAAAAGCCAAATCAAATGTGATGAAAATGATAAGATTATAAAACAATTAAATGAAATAATGGAGATGGGAAGACCATCTTACTTTGGTTTCAGAACATCCTAGTCATATGGCTAAGTATGTACAGACATGTTTATCGTGGTTTCATTGAAAGGCTTTGCCTACTAAATGAAATATTTTTTGATTATTCAAAATATCTTAAAAGATATAGTTTCCAGAAAGATATCTATTTGGAGAACTATGAGCTATGGAGGGAATCAAAACTTTTTTTTAAAGCCACATAATGAAGCCACCAATGAAACAACAATCGAATTCACAGCAAAATGGAAAAACATCTGAAAGAACATTTTCAACCTCAGTGAGGTGAAAATGCACTGTGAAAAATTCCTTCAATAAAATTTCTAATACTGTTCAAGAATGCTTTGTTTTGGTCAGGCATGGTGGCTTATGCCTGTAATCCCAGCAGTTTGGGAGACCGAGATGGGAGGATCACTTGAGACCAGGAGTTCAAGACCAGCCTAGGCAACAGAGTGAAACCCTATCTCTAATATTAGCTGGGCATGGTGGCATGCATCTATAGTCTAAGCTACTTGGGAAGCTGAGGTGGGAGTTTCACTTGACCCCAGGAGGTAGAGGCTGCAGTGAGCCCCCTGATTGTACTATCGCACACCAACTTGGGTGGCAGAGTGAGACCCTGTCTCAAAAAAAGAAAAGAAAACCCACAAAAAACATGTGGGTTTTATATACTATGTTTTAAAGTAGTCCTTCATATTCCACAAGAACAAAATTTATACTTCCATAAAGACAGTATTTATTACTAGAAAGAGCAAATGGCAATCACTATTAATTTGTTTTAATATTATTTTATGAGAAAACATTGAAATGTGTATAGCTATTTTCTTATTTTGAAAAATATTTAAAATATTTTAATAGCAAATAATCAACATTAATATTTTGTTCATACTGAGATATTAATTAAAAATATTAATGGTGTTGATTATATTAATAAGCTAATATATGTTATATCAATAACTATTAAAAATTAAAACCATTATGCTTTTGACAAGATAAAACACATCTATGAAATGTTGGAGTTTTATATTCATATAGAATGTTGCTGGTTGCTGTTGAAACTAACTTCACAGAGTTTATGAAACTCAAGAATATTTTTGGTATCTCTGATTTTTGCCAGAATCAACATGACATAAATGTGTATATTGTATCTCTGTGAAAGACAAAATGTATATATGACTTTGCAGATGCTTAAGTTGAAATGTTTATGGAATTTCTAATTTATATTCACCTTTTCACTGCATGCAGATTTCTAATGTCTCTAGTTCTATATCTTTTAAGTTTCTTTTATTTGAATAAATTTGTTCTTCCTAGCTTTTGCCTTTAGAAATTATTTTATGATGGTTTGCAGTTTCATCCATGTCCCTACGCAATCTTGCATGTTCTTCACATGTACCCCAAAACCTAAAATGCAATAAAAAATAAAGTAAAATAAAAAATATATAAATAAAAAAGAAATTATTTTATGGAAGTTCATTTATCTACATTGAATGATTTTCACAGTGTATTAAGGGGAAATAGCAGGCTATGAGCTTATTTTTGTGCAAATGTGATATAAGGATAGAAAAAAGTCTACAGCAGATACTGGTTGTGCACAGTAAGGACCACTTGAGGAGCTTTTAAACATCCCATGACCAGACCCCACCTCAGCGTGATTAAATTAGAATCTCTGAGTGGGTGTCTCAGACATCTACTTCAATAGCTCCCCAGGTAAGCCAAGGCTGAGGACTGCTGATATAGAAGCATGTGCACAGCCTCCCTCAGCACACACACAGTACATCTACCTGTAATGTGGACTGCGGGGAGTTTACATTCTTCTTTTGGCTTATCTGCTTTGTCTACAATAAACATGCATATTTTCCTAAAACACACATGTACTTAAATGCATGTAGATGGAAGGGAGAGAGAGAGGGTGAAAGGAAAGATTTTAAAATTAATTTTTAAACATCTTTTGTAGAGACAGGGGTCTTGCTATGTTGCCCAAGATGGTCTGAAACTCCTGGCCTTAGACAGTGCTTCCACCTCAGCATCCCAAAGTGCTGGGGTCACAGATAGGAGCCCCTGCACCTGGCCAATTAAAAAAAATGTTTTAAACAATTGAGCTCCACATCAACACAGCACAAATCCAAGACAACAGTGGGGAAAACACGCATGGTGCCCTTCTGCCGTCCTCACAAGTAGCTGAAAAATGCTTCATGGGCAGAAGAACGAGTCAGGAGCTCACATCTGCTGAGTTTCTACCGTGTCATGACTTTATTTTTCACCGCCTTTAATTCCCACAACTACCTTGCTGGGTTGATAGATGATATTTCTCTTATAGATGGGGAAACAGACTCTTGGACAGATGAAGTCACTTGCTGAGTCGCATGGCAAGCACTCTGACATACGAACACTGTTTGAGCCAAAGGCACTGCCGGACTCCTGAAACTCACCTCCTACGGTGAAGAGGAGGGGTGGCCAGCACCAGCGCGTTTTCCTTTTGTGTAACTAACAGAAAGCTGTTAATCTTTCTTGCTTTTCTTCGCTTTTGTGGGAAATTGATACTTCATTAAGGCTTTTTAGATGCCACTTATTCTCCCCAAGCAACCTCCCGTTGCTTATTTTTGGATGACCACACATAGTCTTCATTCACTATGGGAAGCTTCACAAATCACTTTGTCAGACAAATTGTCTTGACCTTCCACTGAAAAGCAGTCGTTACCACTTTCTAATAATGGCCCATAAGTATATTTTTAAAAACCACCTGGATTCCTTTGAAAACATGGCCAGGACAGAGCCTTGTCACTTGTGTCTAAATGCACGGTAATTTTGCTGTCAGCCAGGATGATTTGACGCCTGACAGCAGTTGATGATAAAAAACAAAAAGAAAAGGAGGATCTAAGTGGCAAAAGCTACAGATGCCGGAGAGAATCAAGCAAGAGGAAGATATATTTTAGAAGCAACAGCTCTAATAAGTAAATTAACCATTTAAAATAGTATATCAATCAAGTTTTTTAAGTAAATGACGCTGTGGAACCCAACCTTCTTTTTCACATGCTTTTTTTTTGTTTTTAAAGACAAGAGTTTCACTCTGCCACCCAGGCTGTAGTGCAGTGGCATAATCAGACTCACTGCAGCCTCAACCTCCCAGGCTCGAGCAATCCTTCCATATCAGCCTCCCAAGCAGCTGGGTCTATAGGTGTGCACCATCACACCTGCTTAATTTTTAAAAACTTTTATAGAGATGGGTTCTTGCTATGTTGCCCAGGCTGGTCTTGAACTCCTGGGCTCAAGTGATCCTCCCACTTTGCCCTCCCCAAGTGCTGGGATTACAGATGTGTGCTACCACGCCTGGCTTCACATGCTTCTTAATGCTGATGCTGTACATCTACATTTCAGTAATATATATTTTTGATTAAAGGAAACATTTTAAGTTAAAGGGGCCAATCTGAGAAACATGGTAAGATTCTATAATATATATATATAATATATATTCTAAAATGTATTTAATATATATAATATATATTCTAAAATATATTTTATATTATATATATATATATAAATTAGCCACGCTGGTGGGTGTCTGTAGTCCAAGATACTCAGGAGGCTGAGTTGCGAGGATCACTTGAGCTCCAGAGGCTGAGGCTGCAGTGAGCTATGATTGTCACTGCACTCCAGCCTGGGCAACACAGCAAGACCATGTATCAAATAAAGGGGGTGGGGGAAGCATTCTGATTTCTTTCTGACCTTGTTCTTTATCACCTCCCTCAAGTTCACATTATTTATTGTGAGGATTTATTGGTTGGTGGCCCCAAATAACTTCAGAACAGCATAGTGGAACCCCAAATAACTTCAAAGACAGACTGGCTTCTTTGTTCAAAGCATCTCAAATGTTTAAGATAGTGTCCCTGACCAGCCGCTCTTCCCTCTGATCGCATTTGACCTCTGTCTTCTCAGACACTTTTTTTGCACATGATGGTATAAAAATAGGAAGCATAAGCTCTGGAGTTGGGCTGTTCTGGATTTGAATGCCTGCAGTGCAAATTACTGGTCATGGGGACTTGACAATAATTGTTTTATTTCTCTGAGCCTTAGTTTCTACACTGTCAAAATTGAAGGAAAACTTTCCATGTACTCCTTAGAAAAGTGTCAGACTAAACATGTCAAGGGCCTAGCCCAGTGCTTGGGACAGGGCAGGTAGTTTAAAAATGTTAGTTTACATCCCACAGCTGATTAACTTCAGTACGGCTCCCATCCGCCTCTATCTTCAGCATGTCATGACAGGGTAGTTTCCTAAGAATGTCACACCACATCCTCCCTGAGACTACATGATCACTGGAAATGGGGACAATACCCAGT
Source organism: Sapajus apella (assembly GCF_009761245.1). NCBI lineage: Eukaryota > Metazoa > Chordata > Mammalia > Primates > Cebidae > Sapajus > Sapajus apella. The sequence goes on along the minus strand of NW_022437124.1, from coordinate 1,134,570 downwards.
CTTTTATAAAGATCTTGTAAACCCTGGCTCCAATAACAGGCAGTACTCAACATGCATGGCTAACCCAAATTTGTAGCCAAGTGCAATCTGGGTGTATGGCTAGGCTAGTGCTTGTCATATCAACTGTTAATATACTCTGTTCAGAAAACCTGGCAATGGCTGGTACATTTTTTAGTTCTAGCAAGGTATTTTCCAATATCCAGTAAAAATACAGATTTTTAAAAAACTATTCAAATCAATACACACTAGGCAGGATCATTTGAAAGTGTGCACTCTGCAAAGACAGCAAGTCAATATTTTATGGAGGCTATTGATTTTTTATTGTACACACACGATCCCAGGCTACTCTACAGGACCCCGCTGTGGGTCTTTTCTCCAGTGAGACACATCATTTAAAAAAAACGACACAGCAACAAAAAGCTTTGATGCTGTCTTGGAGAGGATTCAAGGAAAATATGCCTTCAATAAACTGCCCTGAGTCTTATAGTGTTCCAGATACAACATGTTATTTTGCAGTCTTGGATACAGTTTCTGAACTATCAACAGAAAATGATTCACTGATCTATGATATAAACTTCTGTGTGCTTTGAGGGAAAGCATCAGGACTTTTTGAAACCTCATCTACCTTTGTAGATCAGAGCATATAGTACCATGAATTACATAGGTGCTAAATAACTGTGGGCTGCCTTGAATCAATAGATCAGGGCTGATACGTTTGAGAGCAGAGAGAATTAATTTAAAAATCCTTTATTTTTATGTTTTAATTTTAAAAGTGATGCTCACAATCTTATCGCAGCTGAGATTTTTCAAGGCCGGGGTACTTTCCATAAGTTATGAAGCTTGCTAATTATGTTTGGAAGTTTGAATATACTTGTGCATATTTAGAATCAAATTCCTTCTGTTAATAAATATTCTTGTCTGTGAATATCTCTCCTTCAAATTCTGTCTGCTTCAGTTTCAAACAGTTTAAAATATAAACAGGCTTATCTCAAGCTACAAAATGTGACCTCTAAGCTAAGATTTGAGAAAGACCATCTTTTCTATTTGTACATCAGAGTAATGGGATGATTGAACATCATTCCAAATGGGAGTCAGTTCATTCAGTGAACTGGTGAAGTGGTAAACTAGATACATTGCTAATTATTGTGTCTTCCTGTAGCTACAGGTAAAAGCCAAGATGCCGGGCGCAAAGCGGCTCAGCACTTTGGGTGAGCACTTTGGCTCAGCACCTGTAAATTCTAGCACTTTGGGAGACCAAGGCAGGAGGATCACTTGAGCCCAGGAGTTCAAGGCTGCAGATACCACACCACTTTCCTCTAGCCTGGGTGACAGAGACAGATCCTGTCTCAAACAAAAACAAAAACCTACAGTGAGGGATCAATTATTTCCTATTGAAAAGGCAAACATGTATTATAAAAAGCTGGAATATTCAGCTTGGTGCAGTGGTTCACACCTGTAATCCTAGCACTTTGGGAATCCAAGGTGGGCAGATCACCTGAGGTGAGGCGTTTGAGACCAGCCTGGCCAACATGGCGAAATCCCATCTCTACTAAAAATACAAAAAATTAGCTGGGCATAGTGGCAGATGCCTGCAATCCCAGCTACTCAGGAGGCTGACACATAAAAATCGCTTGAACCTGGGAGGCAGAAGTTGCAATGAGCCAAGATGGTGCTCTGTCTAAAATAAATAAATAAATAAATAAACAAACAAACAAACCACATACACACAAGACTATGGTATTTCATGCCAAAGAAGCTACAGTAAAACTGGTGCTCTAAGGCACTGCTGACAGCAACAGAGAAAGATACCCTCCTGGAAAGAATTTAGGAAGCCACAAAAAAGTTCCTAGCCTCTGATTCAACTTCTGGGATTTCATCCTAAGAAACTTGTCCAAACAGGAACCAACCAAAGCCACGTGCATGAACATGTCCATTGCAGCACAATTTATACTGGTAAGAAATGAGAAGCTACAATACAGCAATGTTTAAGGAAGTTACAGTGTATCTACTCTATGGAATTTTAATTTCAATAACAATTATTGGCTACTCTAATTCCAGCAATTTGGGAAGCCAAGGTGGGTGGATCACTTGAGGCCAGGAGCTCGAGACTAGCCTGGCCCACATGATGAAACTTCGTCTCTACTAAAAGTACAAAAATTAGCTGGGCATGGTGCTGCTTACCTGTAGTCCCAGCTACTCAGAAGGCTGAGGTAAGGATTGCTTGAACCCAGGAGGCAGAGGTTGCAGTGAGCTGAGATCATGCCACTACACTCCAGGCTGTGTGACACAGTGAGACTCCATCTCAAAACAAATGAACAAAAAAGAGTAATTATCAAATAAACTGAAATATTAAAAAATGCTTGGAAAATGTCAAACTAAGCAATAAATAAAAATTGTTAAATACAAAGCTATGTGCTGTGTTATAGCAACAGCTATGTAATCAATGCCTATAATTCAGAAAGATTAGCCAAGATACACCAAAAGTGATGGCAGTTGCTTTGTTAGAAATAGAGCAGCATAGGAGTGTGGGTAATTTAAAAGTAGGCCAGGCATGGTGGCTCACGCCTGTAATTCTAGCACTCTGGGAGGCTGAGGTGGGTGGGTCACGTGCGGTCAGGTGTTTGAGACCAGCCTGACCAACATGGAGAAATCCTGTCTCTACTGAAAACACAAAATTAGCCAGCCATGGTGGCACATGCCTGTAGTCCCAGCTACTCGGGAGGCTGAGGCAGGAGAATCACTTGAACCCAGAAGGCAGAGGTTGTGGTGAGCTGAGATCACACCACTGCACTCCAGCCTGGGCAACAAGAGTGAAACTCTGTGTCAAAACAAACAAATAAATAAAAGTATTTCTATTTCCCAAACATGTCCTACTATGACAATATTTAATAAGTTTAAAAAACTACATAAGGCCTTCAGAGAAGAAAATTAAGTATCTTTTCCTATTTCTTTTTCCAGTGAGCAATAAACTTAACTGTCAAGTAAAACCTTCCTTAAACACAATTGCATTTCTTGTGCTTTGGCTTCAGTATATTTTATCTTGCTCTGCTGTGAGGATAGACATTTCCATCCTCTGTATTTGTTATTTTGGCTAAGGATACCGTATTTCCATGTTAGAATTTCTTCAGTTTTTTTCTACTGCCTTGAGATTGCACATAGGTATGCTTACAGCTGGGGATTTAAATTCTAAATATACATATACTTGACTTAATACAGTACTTTCTTTTTGAAGGCACGTTTGACAATTGGCTGGTTAATAATGCAATCTAAGTGATGGTGTACTTATAACTCTAAAATTCTATGGTTGTTTCTAGACTGTTCTTGAAAGGCTTATCATTTTAAGGAAGAAATCACACAAATGGGCCAGGTGCAGTAACTCATAGCTGTGATCTCAGCACTTTGGGGGGCCAAGATGGAAAGATCACTTGAGGCTAGGAGTTCAAGACCAGGCTGGGCAACACAGTGAGATCTCGGCACTACAAAAAATAAGCAAAATTAGCTGGGTATGGGGGCACACACCTATGGTCCCAGCTACTCAGCAGGCTGAGGTGGGAGGATCACTTGAGCCCCAGAGGTCATGAGCTGAAATCACATCACTGTACTCTAGACTGGGCATCAGAGTGAGATCCAGAAAGAAAGAAAGGAAAGAAAGGAAAGAAAGGAAAGAAAGGGAGAAAGGGAGAAAGGGAGAAAGGGAGAAAGGAAGAAAGGAAGAAAGGAAGAAAGGAAGAAAGGAAGAAAGAAAGAAAGAAAGAAAGAAAGAAAGAAAGAAAGAAAGAAAGAAAGAAAGAAAGAGAAAGAGAGAAGGAGAAAGAAATGGTAACAGAAAAGAAGAAATCATGGCCAGATGTGGTAGCTCACACCTGTAGTCCAAGCACTTTGGGAGGCCAAGGTGGGCAGATCACCTGAAGCCAGGAGTTTGAGACCAGCCTGGCTAACATGGCGAAACCCTGTCTCTACTAAAAATACAGGTTTGGTGGTGTATGCCTGTAGTCCCAGCTACTTAATCCCCTATTACGATTATAACAGGGCAAGAAACCTGAGAGCTTCTGATAGAGTCTCAGCTATGTGCCATGACTAAACACTTGCTGGTGTTCAGGCAAGTAGATGCTTTCAGTGGGTCTGAACAAGTTCTTTCTAAAAGAATAAAATGTCCCTCCACACCCTCATGTTCATCTCAGCCACCGCTAGATGGACACTGAGAGGATGCACATTCTTAGCTAAGAATGCAGTACACCCATTGCAGGAGCAACAGCCTCAGAGACCCCCTTCATGTAGCTAAAGGAAGAGTCATAAATTAAGTGGCTATAGCTCAGCCTTGGGCCCAGTTCTGATTCTTGGCAGTTCCAGAAAAAGCTCTATTTAGGAGCAGGAGATTAAAATCAGAGCCTTCATACATTGCTAGTGGGAATGTAAAATGTTGCAGCTACATGGAAAGCAGTTTGGCATTTTCTCAAAAAGATAAACATAGAATCAATATATAAAACAATTCCACTCCTACAGATATATACAAAAGAACTGAAAACAGGGACTCAGATGCTCATATGGCAATGTTCCTTGCAGCGTTATTTACTATAACCAAAGGGTAGAAACAAACTAAGTGTCAATCAATAGGCAAATGAATAAACAAATAATTCAGCAATAAAAAGGAGTGACATTCTGATATGTGCTACAACATGGATAAATCATAAAATTACAATGCTTAGTAAAACAAACCAGGCACAAAAGGACAAATATTGTATGATTCAACTTATATAAAATATCTAGAATAGATGAATTTATATAGATAGAACATAGATTAGAGCTTAACAGAGAATGCAGAAGAGGGAAATTGGAAGTTATTGTTTAGTGGATACAGAGTTTCTGTCTGGCATGATAAGTAAACTTTAGACATAGTGGTAATCGTTGCACAAGATTCTAAATGTAATTAGTGCCACTGAATTATACACTTAAATGGCTACACACACACATACACACACACACACACAACTACAATTTTTTTAACGTTTAAAAAAGTGATAGTGGAGGATGGATGGATTTGTGACAGATAGAGTGGGTTTTCTCAAAACAAAAATAAAATATACTGCAATTAATAAATATAAAATAAATTCAACTATGTTAAAAATGAAGGGCTTCTGTTATTTAAAATACAGCAAGAAAACAGGAGATTAAGAGGAATTAATCACTGCAGAATAATGTGATATCCTGGAAATACAGAATGTTTTCCCTCTTTGTGGGTTCTGATGCTCTCAATCCTAAAAATGGTGGTTTGTCCTGTGAAGGATGTATGTGTGCACAGTTAGCTCACCATTTGGACAATCAACAGAAGAATCTTGCATGCTCGGCTCACCCTGTGGTGCTTCCTGGATTTTCTTTAAGCTCCCACAAAGTGTACTCCGGGCTGAATGGCCCAGACTTGGAGAAGTATCCTACTGAGAGGTATGGCAGATCCCACTGAAAGTGAACCTACAGGAAGGAGCCAAGGCTTCCTGCAAGGTGCATGAAAATTGTCTGTAATTAAGTAGTGGTTAGCCAGGCATGGTGGTTCATGCCTGTAATCCCAGCACTTTCAGAAGCTCGAACTTGAGCCCAGGAGTTTGAGACCAGCCTGGGCAACATGGCAAAAGCTCATTACAAAAAAGTAAAAAATAAAAACAAAAAATAAAGTGGTGGTTAGGAGCACAGGACTCCAGAGTCAGACTCCCTGACTTCGCACTGCTAAAAGCTACAGTAATGAACATGTTATTTAACTTCTATCTACTTCAGTTTCTTAATCTCTAAGATGAGTATCATGATAGTACCTATCTCACAGAGATTTGGTAAAGATTAAATTACTTAAGGTATTGAAAGCCCCTGAAAGTACCTGGCATGTAGAAAGCACTTAGTAAATAGTAGTTCTTAAGGTTAATGATCTACATGTTGGAGGTAAGGGAGACCTGAGGGGAAGAAAATCAAGTTAGGACCAGGGTGTGCAATGAAAGAAATCCCTGTAAACAGTAGAATTCTTGGGTTATGAACAGCTCTAAATACACTGTTCTATACTAATTTGTCTGAATTATCTGTAACATTTCACTAAGCCTGAAATTACTGAACAGTCTAGTATAAGGTAGGGGTGTTATGAACTATAAAGGGTGAAGACAGTAAAGAAAAGTGGGGCCTGCCCTACAGAGGCTCTGCCCTTGCCCCAGCAGTCTCCTTTCCATAGGGATGGCATCAGGATTCCAAGAGAGAAGTGAGCAGAGCACAGGTTGGGGCCAGGAGCATGCAGAGGCACCCATGAGAGGCACTCAGGTACCTAGGAGAAAGCTGCCATTGTCCCAGATTTGCTGGAGAGCCCTGTTGGAAAAGGAAGGGATGGAGCAGGGAGCAGACACCTGGGTTACTTGGGAAACATTTTCTTCAAATTTCTTCTGTGTATCTACCTGCCTAGCCATGTGAGCTCACCAAGCTCACATGTAGTGAGAACTACAGAAGGATTGGTGGTGCGCATTTCTTTGAAGATGTTGTCCTCCACTCTTATTCTCCACCCTCCCCCCAACCCCCATTAGATTAGTGGTTTTTCTGTCAAACCATCAGGTAGAACATTTGAAAGGTCACAAAACAAAAGCAATTACCAGTTCATTTGTGTTTCCAATTGCAGCTTTATTTCCACACACACACTCACACAAAATCTACGTTGAAGTTACAGAATTACCACAAATGCCACATACCATTCAGACTCAGCAGAAAGCCCACAAGAAAAGCACAAAATGAATGGACTCACCTGCCCTGATGGGAGAAGGATAGGCAGAGTCACCTAAAGGGGAGCTGAGTCTTTGGGGTGAAAGCAAAGCCCAGGGTCAAGGGGAAAACAACACAAACACTGCATGGAGTCTTTCAGTGAGGCAGGGATAGATCATGCCAGTGGAAGGAAGGCTCTAGCATCCCTCCCCTTACCCAAGAACAGCACACCATTTGTGAGTCTGTCCACTGTGTCCCCAACAGCAATGCACAGATACAATTCTAGCAGCAAGAGCACAGAAACACAGTAAGAGCAAAAGGCAAAGCAGTCTGAGATTATGGGTTGATTTTCAGCCCAAGACACAAAGCCAGTTCAGACTTCTGAATTTTTCCATCCTTGTTCACATCGCAGTGACGCAAGAGAATCTCACGGAACTTATCAAGGTCCACCCCGCTGATGCTGGGCTGAGGGCGACAAAAGTAGTATGTCAACAGGCAAGCCAATAGTGGTCCCACCCTTTAACACCCTCTGATGCTCCCTAGACTTGGGGTGTGTCCTGCCTTGGAAGAGACTGGCCCCAGTGGTGAGAGAATGAGTCTATCACCTCATCCCACGAAACATACTGCAAAGGATAAGTTTTCTGCCAACAGCTTCATTTCTCAGCATGTCCCTTCAGGCCAAAAAAATGCACATCACTTCCCTGCAGTTCTTATAGAAAGCCTGCCTTATTAGCAAACATGGTAAAGATACTTTGCTTCAAAGTAGTGAACCACGATCATAAATTTCTGCCTTGCTTCACTGATGAGAACGTATATTTCATTATCTCCCTGCAGGAGGTTTTTGTGTCTCTGGTTTTAAAAAAATATGGTTATACTGAATGTAAATTTAAAACACGTGGTTGAGCTAGGGATGTAAGATTTACTCCAAGGGATATGTTAGCTAGAAATGTGATACTTATTAGCTAGAAAAGTTTTTTACTTCAAGCTTAAAAGCCTGCAAAAGTGAGGAATGCTTGAACAAATTGATTCTTCATAGGTTATTTCATTTAAGCTTCACAATAATGCTGGGAAGCAAATAATGCCGCCTCTTTTACAGATTAGGAAACAGAGGTGCAGAGAAAGCTTAAGCCTCCTGCCAAGCTGGACAGCTGTGGCAGCATTTTTGAGCCCAAGAATAGTACTGTCTCCAACAGTCAGAGGACCTCCCTCGCCATGTGAGCTCGCCAAGCGCACAGTCCTCTGACTATGGGAGACAGTCCTCAACAGTCCTCTGACTTCAGCTAAGTGCTCATTGTAAAATTTCGTAACATTCTCATGGAGAAAAGGTTGGCCTAATGAAATTACACGAGTGGTGACGCACCCCTGAATAAATGTCAACATGAAAGAGCCCATCCTTCAAGACGGATCTCAAATGGCTTACTGGCACTAAATTTAAAATGGATCCAAATGACACTTTTATGACTAGAGGTGACAGCTTACTGAAGCAACACCTTTTTCTTTTTGGGACTTTCAGAGCTCGCCTGAGCCAACCAATCAGAACTCACTTAAACTAACCAATCAGAAGTCAGCTCCAACAACCAATGGGAACTAAGCAAGTCTGAATCCTTTATTTGCATAACAGAACTAACTGACAACCTGTGTGTGCCCCAACTCTGTAAAGGCCAAACTTCCTTTTGTTCTTTGCACCCTGGTTTGCACTGAAAGGCGTCTCCTCGGTTCAGTGTAAACCTATTAATGAGAATAAAGGCTTTCCACCAAATTCCTTTTCAGAAAACTTTTGTTCACAACTCTATTTAAAGGTCAATGTCCAGAGAGAGAGAAAAAAAAAGTAGTCAAATTTCTAAGCCCCTTGATTATTGCAGCAGTTTTATGAGTGAACAGAGAAGGCAGCGACCCCCAGGGTTTGGTTTCAGGGGTATCTGGGAAGCACTGCCCATTACCCAACCGTCCCCCAAGGTTTTCTCGCTTCCAAAACCAAAATCACTAAAAATACTGTCAGTAGGGAGGAAAAAAAACTGTTCCTTCACTAACGAGCCACATTAAAACTTGTTATTTTGCACTGTCCAATGGGGTAAATGACTGACACTAAATCTATCCTTGATAGCAGGTTTTTAATAGAAGGAAGGAGAAGAGAGCAACAGAAATTGGGAGCCAGATGGCAGAGCAGAATAAATCAACAGCGGAGTAGGGCTGGCGTTCAGAGAGATCTCAGGAGCTGGAAGAGTCTAGGACCAGAAGATAAACTTGATCAACTTCACTCTTCTGTGGAGAGTCGCCTGCATGATTAGCCTCTGAGGCCATGATGTAACTCGACCTTGTCAATAGGTTGGCTCTGTCAGTACCAGGCAAGTATACATGTGGCCCGGAGGTCCTGAAAACAGCAGGCTGCGTTCTGAGACCCCCTGCTGGGAGCTCATTTGCTGTCCTGTGCGATGTGGGGATGTGCGCTTTTCAGCATCTTCAATGACGCTGCTAAAACTTTTCTCCACTAAACGGCCCCAGAATTCTTTTGGCAAATCCCACTATTAGAAAATACTCAAGTTGTAGTCATTTATACGTGAGTGTGAATTAATTCCCCAATATATTTACCTCATTCAAACGATTCTAACTTTGTTTATGTTTTGTTTTGTTTTTTCTAATTGAAGAATAATGGGCTTTGTTTCCTGAGATAGTCATTATTTCCTTCCAGTGAGAAGAAAATGTTTTTGGTGTGTGAATGTGTGTGTGTTAGGGGATGTGGGAATGAATGTGGATGCGTGTAAGGGAAGTTTCTTTCGACCTTTTGAGTTATGTTTTTAATGTTGGGCAACTCAATATGAGTCAGGAGACGTAAATGCCACATCTCAAAAATGCACGTCACTGAAGACAAATCACTGGAAAATCTCAGAGACTAAGTCTTAATAAGAATTTTCACAAGTCAGTAATGTAAGTGCAGAAAGGCTCCTGAGGTAAGCATATATTAATGCTTATCTTCACAACAACCCTCAGAGGTGGCATCTACTTTCATCATTAATTTACAGAGGAGTAAATTAAGCGCAGAGAAGTTAATTAACTTGCCCACCGTCACACAGCTGACACAAGTCAGAACCAAGATACAAATCCAGGCAGGCAGGCCCTAGAGTGTCTATTAATCACTACACTGTATCATAACCTTTCATGTAAAAATGTAATTTTTTCCTCATTCATCTCCTGGGACAGTGTGAGAGTGGATCTGAAATAAAATTGACTGAAAAATGCTGATCTGTCTCCCTTTCATCCTGGCAACAGGGGACCTTTGGGGCTGGCCTTCTCTTCCCAGTTCTTGCCCGTAGTCGGTGCTCAGTTCTAGCTATGAAATTAGTGAATGACTGTCCTCAAATGCAGCCTTCCTGCTCTTGTCATATATCCACCCTTTCCTGTTCATTCCAATTCTCTTAAAATAATAAAATGTCACGTCCAAGCCTTCTGTTAACCAGCACTCCCCAAATCTCTGTCCTGGAGTCATTATGACCCCAAGGCACTGCACCACATTCTGACCCCTAGAGGAGCTGAACTAGAGTTTCACTGATGGTACGTGCATTTTATTGTCGTCCACTAAAAACCATTCTCTCATACGTAATTAACCAGAACCTTATTCTCTAATCACACAACATTACAACATGTTTTCTGTCTCCAGTTTGCTATTTATTGGCCATGCTAGTGTTTGGAAACAAGGCGACAGGCAGAAGTTAAACCATTATTGCTTAAGATATCCATCCAGGTCGCTACCAACATGCCTCAGCTTGTCTACAAATTATTACCTGACATTGCTTTGTAAAGTGAAAATAAGAAATTGCACTGCTGTTCCTTTAAGATCGCTTTACCAGGCAAATGGAAACGTCTGCTCAGATACTGGGAAGTCCCCTAGAAAGTGGTGTACCCAGCAGTGCTTTAATTTGAGAAGTTCCAGGAAGAACCTTTTAAATCTTCCAACTTTCTTCTCATCGCCAGTTCCCACTACCCCAGACATTCTTTTGTTAGATATTCATTCTTTCGGATTACATTGCCTTCTCCTTGCCACCTATCCTCTCTTTTAAAAGTTTTTCATCACCCAAGAGATGACAGCACATTAAGTTACTAACATAATAGTGTGAAAACATATACTATATATACCAGAGAGCTATCTTCCTTGATAGACAAAGCAAGGTCAGAATGAAGTCATCATCAACTTTCTGGGTAGGAAGTGAGTGGAAGAGAAGTCAGGTTGGAGGAAGGGACATTGAAGAAGGAAACGGGAAAGCACACCTGCTCTTTCTTAAGATGTTTGCTGTCATTTGACAATAGATCCCAGGGATTTTAAAGCATGCAAACCACTTGACTTGGAAATTTTATTCCTGGGATGAGGCCAAACATACAAAAAGATTTTTGCACAAGGATATTATTACATTATTGTTTTGAATCACAGACATGGGAAACCATCTAAATTACTAGTAGTAGGGGAATGTTTAAGTAAATTATGATTTAACCACAGGTGAAATATTATGTGGTTACTGAATGACCCTTACTATTATTCTATAATCGACTATTCATAGTGTACTCTACATTATATATACTATTATACTGTAATGTCTATTATTCACTATAATCTCAACTATATAAAAACATACATAGGAAAGAAGTCAGTTCATAGTCTGTTAGAACATAGAGGTTATGCTTCTGGTTTTTTCTGTTTTCTGTTTTCTGATTTCTCTATGATACATGTATCATTTTTACAATTTAAAAGTGAAAAGAAACATTTATGCGAAGGGCAAGCTCTTTAGAGAGGCACATGTTAGATGCAGTCCTTTATTGAGTCTATCAATAATGTTAGGTATTGTTCCGTCTTGCCAACCTTCTTCCTGTCAGTAGCAGAGAAAAACCAAATGGGGTGTCCATTAAGGAAAAGACAGAACTTTAGAGAGGCCTGTGGGCAGGAACTCCCATCACTTCCAGGCAGACATCAGGTCACTTCTGGCAGCCAATTTATTTGGCTTCCAATGTTATTACTTACATTTCTACCTTCTCTTGAGAGATCTTGAATTTCTTGCCATTCTACTTTCTAGTTTAAGCTGTAGATTCTTGTGTTGACTTTTATGCTGTGCTGAGTGAGGCTGGGCAGGGTGGCTCAAGCCTGTAATCCCAGCACTTTGGGAGGCCAAGGTAGGCAGATCACTTGAGGTCAAGAATTTGAGACCAGCTTGGCCAACATGGTGAAATACCATCCCTACTGAAAATATAAAAATTAGCTGGGTATGGTGACATGCACCTGTAATCCCAGCTACTCAGGAGGCTGAGGCAGGAGAATCACTTGAACCCAGGAGGTGGAGGTTGCAGTGAGCCGAGATCACACCACTGTACGCTGGCCTGGGCAACAGAGTGAGGCTCCATTTCAAAAAAAAAAAAATAATAATAAACTTGTACAGAAATTATTGTGCATATAATTAACAATATTGTATTGACACTTAGAAATTAAATGTTATGTTAAGAAACAAACAAAAAAGAAAAGAAAAGAAAAAGAGTAAAAAACAAAAGGGGTGGACAAGGGATGGCTAGAGAAATGTTTGCAGGTGACAAATAAGTTTGTGTCATTGATCATGGTTTCATGGGTGTATACTTACCTCCAAATGCATTAAATTGTATACATTAAGTATATACAGTGCTTTTTTAAAGTGTCAATCATATCTCAATACATTTGTTGGAAAAAAAGAAATCATATTTATTCCTCAGGGTCCTTCTATCTTATCGGATTGACAGAGGAAAGACTTGGGTGCTATTTTTCAGAGCTTGGGGAATGAGGTGTTTTGATAACTAAATAATCTTGTCCATTTAAAGTCAACATATATATCATATATGATTGTCCAAGAATTAAAAGACTATAAAATCAGCTTACTTCAGAGTTATTACTGCAAATACCAAAATCCCTGACCCCAACTTGGAAACATGGGCCAGCTCCTTGCTGACCCCATGGCATATGCTCTCTGACAATTGCTTTTAAAATAAATTCCAGGTATCGGTTTGTTTACTTATCACATGGCCCTTTTTTATGAAATGAAAATAAAGAAAAAAATCACAGGAAAGACTCTGTAAAGCCAAGAAATGTGAAATTCAACTAATGGTCCTCCTTTGACTACAGCTTACAAACTACATGTGAATATTTTTAAAGAAACCTAGAAGACAAAGAAAGATCCAGTACAGTCTAGGAAAGACATAATAAAGGTATGCACCTTCAATTATCAGAGGAGAACATTAATAATGAACTCCTGTGTACATATGTTTTAGGTCAACACATCATCTGGAGAATCCCAATAAGTTCCTTTTGAATTACTGACCACAATCTGACTTGGTCCCTAGGAACCAGCTCTGTGTCAAACTGGCTGGTGCTGACACTGAGAGGTGCCTTTGTCCTGCCCCAGCAACTCCACAAACACAGAGAGGCAAGGACAAAAGTGTGGCGATCTTTCCCTTCCTGCAGAGATGATATAAATCCATTGAAGAATAAGGCTGATCTCTGCTTCCAACTAACCTTTTTGCATGGCCTAGAATTTTTCCCGTCTCTCATTTTTCTCCGAAAAAAATGTCTTGTTTGCTACACTGCTGGTTTGGCTTTTACTTCCATCTCCTCCTACTGGCTTTGGAAACCATTGCCAAACTCTGTGACAGCTGAAAGGCAGAGTTATTAAAGACTATTCAGATTATCCAGGTTCAAAAATCCTGATTTTTAAGAAGGGATCCAGCAAACGGACACTGACTGTTGATATCTGGGCTTTCTCTTAGAAAAATCATATGGAAATAGCAATGACCATGGTCACTGAAGTTATGAGAGCCGTATCACTTTCCAGATCAATATGTGACATAGCTAATATTTTTTGAGTTTTCAATAGTAGTTTATTACTATGGTATTAATCAGTGAAGTAGCACAATATTAATTGCATTATACAGATATTCCTTCTGTAATTTTCATGGCAACTTTATGGAAATGGATCTATGACAATTTCCATCTTCCAGATGAGGAAACTGAGGTTTGGAGATGCAAAATAACTTGCCCAGGGTCTCGTTGGCAGGGTGTGATAAAATGATGCCTGGAACCCCAGGGGGTTAGCATAGAATGTGCATTCTTAGCTTGAGTTCTCATCAGCTTCTTAACTTTTACTTGCCTTTATTTTTAGCATTTTTCTAGAGTATGCAGAGATACTTTTGTAATCAGAAAAGGAAGCAAAAATTTTGAGCTATGCATTATAAAATATGCTAGTTAATTGCCATTTGACATAGTTAAATCTATCTTTTAGACATTTTCTTTTGCACTGGCTTTTGTTACATTATTATTTTGGACAGGATTATCCAGCAGAATGACATAGCCATGGGTTGAGCTGTTGATTCCTTTTATGAAATTCTCTTTCAAATGCTAACTATTCTCAAGCTCAAAAATGTACTCTAAAGATTACAGCAGCTTTGTTCTAATAAAATAATAAAGACTATTACTTTTGGAAATCATTTGATATCCCAGAGACTGTGGTCAGCGTTCACGTTATTTCTAGTCATGACACAACCGTGGGAAGTAAATATTGTTATGTCCATATAACTGATGAGGAGACAAGTATCAGAGAAATTTTGTAACTTTTTGGCCAGAGAAATACAGTTAATAATGGCTGATCTGGAAGGAGCTCAGATCTGTCAGTCCAAAGCACTGTCTCCCATTTTACACTGCCTCGTCTATAAAACAAATTCCAATCAGTTCTTTTCATAGCAAGGGAAAAGAGAAAGAAGGGAAGAGAACCAAAATGAAGTTACCAAAGAATAGGATCAGCAGCCACCTCTGCAACAAGGCAGCCCCTCTGGGAACAGCCCCTTCAAATTCTGTGCATTGGATGTATTCTGATTCAAGCAGAGCCTAATTCCTCCACGCAGCCCAGCTGCCTCCCATGGCCTGGTGAAGACGTGGAATGCCACAAAACTGTTTTCAGCAACAAATGACACCTCTGATCTGAAAAAATCTGTTTCCCACAAGTTTGAGACTAAAGAAAAGGGGGAGCAAAGAAGGAGAAAGGGAGGTTGATTTGGTGAATGACTGATTGCTCACCCTGACGGTGCACCCACACTCATAGCTGGGCTGTGTGTGAGGGCCATGGAGGAGCGGAAGGCCGGGCTCTCTTTGCTGGAAGGTTCCAAAGCCCCCAGGCTCTACACTCAGGCAGTCACTGCCCCTGGCTCTAATGCATGGGAGCCAAGGCAGCTCTCAAAAACAGACTGTCCCATTCATTCTCTCAAAAGCGAATTAAAACTCTAATTTGGCAAATTCTGCCCTGCAACTTTAATGTCCTATAGATAATTGCTCAGTTTCTGTTACAGAAGCCATTCTGGCATTAAACAGAATGATGAGTAAAATGGGATTTTCCTCTAACAATCAATATAAAAAGCAATGCCACACCAGTACCCATCCATTATTCTGGCTGTGCAAATGCCTGTGAAATCTCCAACAGGAGCAACAAGTGAACAAGGAAAAGAAGAGGCAAGAGATCCACTGGGATGGGAATCACAAAAGAAAGAAGTCACAGAAGATATCTCATCCGCTGATTAGACATCGGAAAGGGTTTTATCCATCCCTGCTCTGTCACAGTACACAAACTTCCTGGAGATTCATGCAAAAATTGTTATCTGGACATTTTTCAGCTGCAAGGCGCCATAGTGTTAATCAGATTTTCAAGGAAGTCTGAAATTCCACAAACAGTTCATAACTGCTACTCTAATTTTTTGCCATCTGGGCTGACCAGAACACAATAAAAAAATCCCTAAGGATACAAGACTACTAAACTCATTGTCTACAGAATCCCATGGAAAAAGAGGAATTGGAAATGCTTAACTGGATTATGTAGCTTGTCAATACAGTTCACCAGGACCTGAAGAGAGGTTTTTTAAACATCATCTACCCTACATATAAACAGCTGTGTGATATAAATACAATCTAAATTTTATCTGCTCCAACCTCAGCAACATCTTAACCAATAAATAGCCATCTTAGGCTAAGGATCAGAGAAGTCTCTGAGTAAAAATTAAAAAATAAAATAGAAGTCTGAAAATGTTTTATTACATGAAGTTAAATTAAATGCTTTAGTTATTCTAATAACCAAGTCTAAGGAGGAAAAGGACTTTCTGTGACCAAAAAACAGAACAGAAGGATATTCAGTGGAACTGCGCACCTTTGGTAAAATAGCTGGCCTTAAAATGATGATAAAAAGATCTGCATGATAGCTTCATGCAGTTTAAACTACAATCTTAAGAAAGCAAGGGAGCTTTGTTGGGTTTCATAGCAATTCAAAGGTTATTAAATAAACGACATCCCTGGATTTTATCTTTGACATTAACCTTCAGTCTCACTGATTCCCACAAATAAACAGTGGAATCAATCAAAATGACCACCCCAGTTAATAGTAAAAAAGAACCTGCACGCACCTGGACAAGCTCCATCATGTCTTTGACAAACCCATCCACTTCTGGGCCTTCTAGGGCTCCCGTTTTACTCTGAAAAAGAAAAGATCCAATTGCCCAAATATCATTCTCTTAAGCCAAAAAGCAAAGGAATAAATTAGATGAATACTTTATTCCGTATTCCTTATCCGTTTTCTTGTGTGGCTGCAAACAGATTTAGAAGTGGCATGTTCCAGTTTCTGTTCTCCACGCAGGACATGAATGTTCCACATGAATTAAAATCACTCATTGGAAATAGCTCCATATAACCAGATGAAAAGTCATACTTTTGAGCTCCTTGGCTTTTGCAGATTGCATTAGCAAGATATATGTTGACTTTATTTGCTTACCAGGTGCTAGGTTTCAGTTCAGATAAGTGTTAATTGTACATAATATTAATCCTTTGAGGTATAGGTTGAAACTTTTTTATTTTGCCCTATTATTTGGCAGTAATATGATGATTATTAAAATATTTATTTTAAATCCAGGGAGACTACACTGAATGAGGCTGTTAGAATTATCGTTTGGTCTGCCTGAGACCCTTTATTTTTTTTTCTACTCATTTTATAACACTTGCAAACATGAACATCTATAAAATATAATACATATTAAAATATCTGTTTCTTCTCTAAAGTTTCACTGTAATAACTCATCTACTCTCTTTGTGATTTCTTACTCCTGAGCCTTTAAAGTATCATTTTTAAGATTCCATTCCCCTAGTGTATTTACCAAACTCTAATATAGTACTTGCTATATGTCAGGCAGTCTCATAAATGCTTCATAAACCTGAAATAATTTAATTCTCATAACATCCCCAGGAAGTAGGTATTATTATCCTTATCACCCTAATTTTACAAATAAGAAACACAAAGCACAGGGAGGCTAAGGAACCTGCCCAAGATCACATAGCTGATAAGCCATGACTCAAACCGACATAAGTGGTCGCAGAAGCCGCGTGTTTAACCCCTGTGCTACACTGCCTCTCCCAGGTGGTACTGTTTTCTACCGAGAGCATGACATATAATGATCTAGCATGATTAGTTTCAGGGAACCATCCTTATAACCTTTCCCAACTTTTTTACTGCTTTTCTGCTTTTCTTCCTTCTTACATCATACTATCATGTCCTTAGGAAATTCAATCTCTTGGCCATATTTTGTACTTATAATTTTTATCTTCTCCCCTCTTCATCAAATAATTAGTTCTACAAGAAAAATCGTTTTTATGATAAACAGGTATGATTTTTCCTCTATTTCTTTGAGTTGAAATATGGGGCAGAGGGGTTGTTTGTTTTTGTTTTTGTGCATGATATAATAAATGAACTCTTAGTTCTACAAGAAGGAGAAAACTTGTAGTTTGGGACCCAGAAGCCAAAAAAAAAAAAGAGTCATTTTTTTCTTTTCTCAACCATATGTACTCCTTTGGCTATTTTTACTTTATTTTCAGAAGGTCTATAGAGAAGCTGAGGGTACCTTGACCTAGCAACACAAAGATGGGATTGGTATTCAGCATGTAAGTTTAGGGTCTGTTGGGTAAGATGGCTCCACATAGAGGCTCAACCAGTTTCCTACTCAAAGATGGCCAGCACAATATAAAGAAACACACTTACAACATCATAGTGGGCAAAGATTTTCTCAAAGTCCCTTTTCCTTTCTTCAGTAGAACAAGCCTGTGTGAGGAAAAAAACATTATGTCAATCCAGCAATGTGACAATTCAGATGTACAATCCCTCCAGGGTCCTGGGCAACTTTTGTAAACTTTGAGTCAATGACCTTTAAGATCCCTGGATTCCAGGCTGAGCCTTGTCTGTTTCTAAATAAGTTAAAAAGTAGGGCAAATAGATGCCTTCCTTTCTTCTCTCCTGCTCAAATCCACAGAGAAACAGAAATGACATAAACCCATCTAGAAAATGTCACTACTTACATCTATTTTAAATTGGAGAAGGAAGTTTTCCTGAAGAGCCAGAATCCTAAATAGAAAAAAAAAAAAAAAATCCACATAAGGATTGTTCAGCTCTCATTTATATAAAAACGTATAGCGCTGCTATGTGGAAAGTACAGGCAATTTCCTGCAGAACGGAAGAGTAACTTGAAAAACAAAAATTCATACATCACAAAAACAAAGAAATTGGAAAAAACTTTAGGGATTAGTAGTCACCATAGAAAGACTTTTAAAAGTTCATCTTGGTGGAAAATGGCACAGTCTGGGCTTCTGAAAATTCTCTCCTCCATAAAGCAATGAGAAAACTGGAAAAAATTGGTCAAAATAACTTTCTCAGAGCTCTGGAAAATAAAGTCTTGCAGCAATCTGGGGAGTGCTTATTCTAAAAAAAAAAAAAAAAAAAAAGCTGAATCTTGACAACAATGACTATCATAGCATTTAACTTGCCCTAACGCATACACAGAGCCTGTTAGCAAAAGACTGGGAAACTTACTGGTTCCAGACATTTGAGAAAAATCTCTGTCCAATTATGAACTGACCATTGAACTAACCTAGCAGAGACTTCAGTGGACACACTTGACAAAGAATATAGACTTTATAGAATTAGTTCAGAAAAGTCACCAAACAAATAAACAAAAAAAATCATCAATAAACCAGAAACATGACCTATCAGAAATACTAAAGGGAGTCCTTCAGGCTGAAATTAAAGGACACTAGACAGTAACTTAAATCCACATGAAAAAATAAAGAGCACCAGGAGCGGTAAACATATAAACAAATATAAAATACAGCATAAATGTATTTTGGGGTGTAATTTTTTTGCTTTCTGATTTAAATGACAATTTTATAAAACAATAACTAAAAATCTATGTTGCAGAGCACACAATATATAAAGACATAATTTTAACAACAGAAAGGAGGAGAAAGGCATTTGAACTATATAAAAGTAAAATTTGAGCTATATATTGAAATTAGGTTGATATTAATCCACAATTTGATTTACTTTAAATTAAGTTGTTAATTGTAATCTAGCAGGCAACCACTAAGAAAATAACTCAAAAAAACAGCAAAAGAAATAACATAGGAATTAAATTAGTACACTAGAAAATGTCTGTTTAACATGCAGGAGGCAGGAATGGAAGGACAGAAACATTTTTAAAAAGCTTAAGACAAAGAGAAAACAAATAGCAAATATAAATTCTACCTTCTCAGTAATCACATTAAATATACACGCATTAAATACTCCATTAAAGCAGAGATTGGCAGAATAGAAAGAAGTAAAACTATCTCTTTAGAGATGATACAATCTTGTGTATAGAAAGTCCTAAGGAATCCAACAAAAAACTACTAGAGCTAATAAATCCAGCATGTTGGCAGAATACAAGATGAATATAAAAAAACTCAATGACATTTCCATACATTAACAATGGCCAGTCCAAAAATAGAATTCAGAATACTATTTCTTTTATGATAGCATCAACAAGAATTAAATAGTTAATAAATTCAACAAGAGGTTCAATTTATAGACTGAAAACTATAAAACATGTTGAAAGAAATTAAAAACCTAGTAAATGAAAAAAACCGCATGTTCATACATTGAAAGACTTAATATTTTAAGGAGACAGTACTTCCCAAATTGATCTACAGATTCTAAACAATCCTCATCAAAATCTGAATTGGCCTTTTTGCAGAAATTGACAATCTGGTCCTAAAATTCATGTGAATATGCAAACGAACCAGGATAGCCAAAACAATATTGAAAAAGAGGAACAAAGTTGGAGGACTCACATCTTTTATTTCAAAATTTGCCTACAATCCTACAGAATCAAGATAGGGTGATATTGGCATAAGGACGGATATGTAGATAAATGGAATCGAGTTGAGAGTACAGAAATAAACCCATACATATGGTCAACTGATTTTCAGAAAGGGTGCCAAGACCATTCAGTAAGGAAAAACATTCAAGGAATGGTGTTGGGACAAGCAGATATCTACATGCAAAAGAAAGATATTAGACCCCCGCCTTATACCATATGAAACAATTAACATGAAATGGATTTACGTAAACAGAAACTTTAGTTTGTATGATTCTTAGAAAGAAACATCGGAGTAAATCTCCATGAGTTTGGGTTTTGGCAATGGCTTCCTAGATATGACGTCTAAAATACAAACAACCAAAAAGAATTAGACAAGCTGGACTTCATGGAGAATTTAAAACATTTGTACTTTAAAGGACATCATCAAGAAAATGAAAACACGACTCTCAGAATGGAAAAAGTTTTTTGCTGAACGTATATCTGATAAAGGTCTAGTGCACAGAATATATATAGAACTCTTACAGTTCAAAAACACAAGGACAAATGACTCAATTTTTTAAATGGGCAAAGGATTTGAATAGACATTTCTCCAAAGAAGACATACAAATGGCCAACAAACACATAAAAATATGTTCAGAATGCAAATCACAATGAGATACTACTTCACATCAACTGGGATGATTACGATTTTTTTAAAAGATGCAAACAATAACAAGGCTGATTAGAATGTGGAGAAATTAAAATCCTGATACATTGTTGGTGAGAATGTTAAATGATGCAGCCACTTTGGAAAACGGTTTGGCAGTTCCTCAGAAAATTAAACATAAAATTACTATATGAACCCAAAATTTCACTCCTTAATATATAACCAAGAGAATCACAAACATATATTTGCCCCAAAACATGTAGCAACATTATTCATAATCTCTAAAAAGTGAAAACAACTCAAATGAACATCAACTGATGAAAGGACAAAATGTGGTATGTACATACAAAGGAATATTATTCAGCCATAAAAACGGATAAAGCTACAACATGGATGAACCTTGGAAACACTACTCCAAATAAAATAGCTAGATAGGAAAGGCACAAATTGTGTGACTCCGTCTATATGAAATGCTCAGAGCAGGTAAGTCGATAGAGACAGAAAGTAGATTAGCAGCTGCCAGGGTCATGTGGGAGGAGGAAGAGGGGAGTGACCCCTAATGGACACTGGGTATCCTTCTGGCACAATGAAGTGATCTAAAATTAGATACTCGTGATGATTAGACAACCTTATGAATACACTAAAATTTACCAAATTGTATACTTTAAAAGATAAATTTTATGGTACATAAATTATATCTCAATTTTAAAATAATCTTGTTTTTGTTTTAGAAAGCAAAAGTATCTGTCTCTTTTCTGTGTAATAATTATACTTTAATAGAAGGCAGACAGTTTTGGTAGATTCAACATTAGATTCATGTACTCACAGTCGTGAGGATATATAGAAAAAGTAGATAAAATGTAATATAACTGTGTGAAAATCTTTGCTCCTCTAAATGCTCAGAGTAGAGGGAATTCATTTGAGCCGATTAGAAGACAGAATATCCCCGAAGCCTGCAAGGAATACTGTTTTTACTACTTGCTGGCACCAGGCAGCCTAAATCATGTTGCCAGCCAGGGCACATATACTTGGGAGGTGCTTTTATGTAGAGGATTTGAGCTGCATTTCATAGCTGAAAGGAGAGAGAAAATTCCGATCCTCAAATGTTTTAAGACCTCTTTGTTGCTGTATTGGTTTCCTGCTGCTGCTGCAACATACTGCCACCAACATAGTGGCTTAAAGAAACCATAATAATTGACAGCACTAGAAGCTGAAGTCTGAAGTCAATCTCACGGCGCAAAATTCGAGCTGTCGGCAGGGCCGCATTCCTTCTGGAGGCTCTCGGGAGAATCCCTTCTTTTGCCTTTTTCAGGTTCTAGAGGCTGCCTGCACTCTTTGGCCTCTTCTTCCACTTTAAAACCAGCAACTAGCATTTTCAAATCTCTCTGTGACTCTAACTGTCTGCTTCCCTCTTCCATATTTAAACACTCTTTGTTATTACATTGGGCCCCATGTGGATAATCCAGAATAATTTCTATTTTAAAGTCTATTGATTATCAAACTTAATTCTAATTGATTCATTTTTGCCATGTATCATTAAATAGTCACCAGTTCTGGAAATTAGGACATGGGTATCTTTTTTTCTTTTCTTTTTTGAGATGGAATCTCGCTTAGTCATCCAGGCCGGAGTACAGTGATGTGATCTTGCTTCACTGCAAACCTCTGCCTCCTGGGTTCAAACAATTCTCCTGCCTCAGCCTCCTGAAGAGCTGGGACTACAGGTGTGCGCCACCACATCTGGCTAATTTTTTTTTTTTTTTTTGTATTTTTAGTATAGACTAGGTTTCACTATGTTGGCCAGGCTGGTCTTGAACTCCTGGCCTCAAGTGATACACCCACGTCAGCCTCCCACAGTGCTGGGTTTATAAGTGTGAGCTACCACACCCAGCTTAGGATGTAAACATCTTTATTCTGCTTACCACAGTTCTCATTTTCAAATTCCATATCAAACTGGTTTTGAAATACACTTGGCCCCCTGTATCTGTGGGTACTTCAGGACCAACTGTGGGACTTGAGCATCAGAGGATTTGGGTATTTGGTATCCAAGGAGGTCCTGGAACCAATCCCCAGAAGATACTGAGGGAAGACTGTACTATGCTAACTGTTTTTGCTGCCTTGCATCTCTGTTCAATGCTACTGTTACGCCATCAACTGACAGCTACTCACTGAATCCTAAGTACACAACTTCTCACCAGATGAGAAGTTATTAAAGGGATTAAGGCATAGTCCCTGCCTGACCAGCAGGACTGTAGCTATCCCGCAGCAATCCCGCCTCTATAGAGTGTTTAGACACATGCAGGAGGCCCTGTTGGTTCTCACAGTGATAGAGGGGCACAACCAGCATATTGTACATAGGGCCAAGGATATCAGGTTTCTGGTAGTGCATAGAAATTTCCACAGAATGAAGAATTGTCCTATGTCTCACTTGAATTTCAAATATCCAGGGGAGCAACTGTGTCTGTAAAATTCCTGCTTTTAATTATTTGTGCTTGGAACTGAATTCTTATTTGTATAAACTCAAGGTCTGCATAATTTACTACTTACATAAATTTTCCACATGGTTTATGAATTGTGTTGAGAGATGAATGTACTGTGTCTCATTTGGAACTCTGTCAATACTTATTATTTCATAAAATCATATCGATAGCACCTGAGTTACCAAAATGCCACAGTTACATCAGTCAGCATCTGAGCTGTACCATTTACGATGATTCTACACAGGTGAGAGCATCTGACCACTTCATTGTATCTTCACTACGATTGTATGCAAGCACTTATACACTGAAATGTACATTATTTCATCATTTACTGCTTTCTTTTTATTTCTCCTTTACGTTACAGTCTGTGCATGAAGTTAGCTATTTCAGCACTGTGTACAGAGGGAGGTCATATTGCATATGGACGGTGAAGGCAGAGAGCAACTGCTCTAAGCCCTTCTTAACCCCATGGCACACAAGGCTCCTCACCTCTCACTACCTCTGAGATGTGCACAACTAAGTCAAGGCACAGGTGGACAGATGTCTTTGGTGGAGGGAACCATGAGATTGCAAGCTTTTGTTTTCATCTTCTCATCTATTGAATGAATCTTTTGGTTGCTTTGGGATTGGCTGTCTCACATAGCTCTCCAACCTCTGCTTGAGAAGAACCCTGCCTCCATTGACCAAGAGAACCAGGTGGGATCCAGGGAGCAGAGACAAGAAGGCCAAGATCCCTTCTGCCCCAGGCCAGATGGAGAAACGCTTTGACTCTCTTCAGCTGCTCCCTCAGTGGCTCTTCTGTATTAATGTGGCCAAAATTAGAACACAGGTCCTTTAAAAGGTTGCCAAGGAGGACACACAGACTGCCTCACAATTCCTATGAGGCACAGATAGAAGGCCATGTAGTGTACTGGGCTCAACATTCTGGCCGTTAATGAGAAGATATTCTTCCTGGTGAGTCCCCTTTCACAGATATCAAAACCTGGCTGAGCTAGCTGCCAAGAAAGGAGACAGCTGGTGTGGGATTTGATGGTTCTGGACTCAGGTTAATGTCAACTAAGAGACAAAACCACCATCTTCCTGTGACTTTGTCGAGTTACCTCCTCATCATTGAAAACTTGCCCTCAGTTGTTGGAGCTCCACTCTCCCAGCTATACCTGCTACAGTGCCTCAGCCTGTAACTGCTGCCCTGCTTACAATTACCATTGAGCCCTGCCCTGGGCACCTGCTATTACAGATGCTTCCCCTAACAGGTATATCTGTATATTCCAGGTCCAATTGTTTCAGCTCTGGCTATTTGCTCAGAATCTCTCTCTCTCTCTCTCTTTTTTTTTTTTTTTTTTTGTAGATAACTCCATGGTGTTTGGAATCAGCTGGATTTCACAAAATATGCTGACACAGCAATCATGTGTCACAACACCAGACTCACAGACAACGTTTCCATGGACACTGAGCCACCTCAGCTTCTATCCCGTCCTTCTCCCCTTCTAGTCTTCAGACACCTGGTGCCTCCCTGAGGATACGCCAACACTCCAAGACCACAGAGTGCCGCTGGAGTCGGGCTCAGTAGTCCTGTGTCCTGAAACAACTGCTCGATATTCCTGGAGCCAATGACTGGGATTTGGGACATTTTTGTCATGAAGTCACAACATGGGACTATAAATGTCTTGCCTTTGAGGGTAGGGTCTTGCCATGACCCATCCATAAAATTTGTGAAAATGTTGTGCATTGTACATTTTGGAGAGAAGAGCTTTCATTATCTTCACAAAGGGATCTATTACCCTAAAAGATTCAGAAAACACTCGGTTTATTTGGTAAAATGTGCCTATTCTTTTAGACTCCAGGTAAGACTTGATCTCTAGTCTCAAAAGGAAATACATGATGTCATCAGACCCCTAGGAAGGTATTTCTGAATGTATGATATCATTTCCGTGGAACTCACCTGGCTAAGTCATTTAGATCCAACCGGCCATCTTTATTTCTGTCAAAAATCTTCATCTGAAATGCAGAAGGGAAAATGGTTGTACTTGTAACGTGAATTAATTCTGAAAGTTATTAAAGCACTTTTCTATTTTGCTCTTCTGATGACATATTTGCCTAAATTGGCTGAAGAACCATTTGCCTGGGGGAAAATTAGTATTTGCCAAGAAGAAATTGCCTGTCAGTTTCTGCATTAGGATGAGTCATAGTAACCAATGCTCCTAAATGTCATTGGCTTAACACAACACAGGTTTATTTTTCACTCATGTTATATGCAAATCAAGGGTTAGCTGGCAGTTCTGCTTCATGTTGTCTATGCTCTGGCGACATGGAGTGACAAAGTAGTAACCATCTGGCCACATTCCTGATTGCCATGGCAGGAAAAAAGATTGATGAATAATTTACTAATTAAAAATTTATTGTCCAAAGCAGACCCCTGGCCACACCTACCTCCAAAGGGACAGAATAATACAATCCTACCATGTGCTTAAGAAGAAAACTAATTATGTGCAGGATAGCAGCAATGACTACCGCAGTCTCTGACAGGCCAAACAGGATTATTCTAAAGATTATAAGCTTGAAATGTGGGTTCTTGCTTTGAGTCAAGGTTTTCTGAAATTTTTTTATAGCCCCTGTGGGTAACCCCCCATATAGGCACTGAGGAATGAAAGCTAAGCAGAGCCCTGGCACAGTTAGGGCTTGAGGAATATCTCACTTTATAGTGTTACTACTTAGCTGTTTCCTTTTACATAATCATATATTAGTTTATAGAAATAGGGCTTGAAGTCTCCCTTTATATAATCCTCTCTATATAATCATATAATAGTTGATAGTATGAGTGCCTAAAGAATATTTCTGTACATATATACCTATAATTATATCTTAGTTCATAATCAGAAGAATGCCTAGAGTGGACACAGTACAGAGCATGAATTAAGGAATAAGCAGCTTATAGTTGGAGGAATGCCTAGAGCAGACACAGTGCAGAGCATGAATTAAGGGCAAAACAGTTACACCAGGACAAGAATCCATGGCCCAGGCGGCAGCGCTCAGTATCGTAAAGGTACTCGCTGTATGGCAGGCTTGGGGTGAGAGCCACTCCTCCTGACGAGGAGTTGTAGGATCTTGCTCCAGTTCTTATGGAAGGCTGCCCTCAGAACGGCAATCGACCTTGGTGACTGTGAACTTCATCAGCTCTTGCTACTGTGCTGCTTGAAAAGCGTCTTCCCATAAAATCCATTGGAAGCTGCCAGAAGGTGGCAGTAA
Source organism: Sapajus apella (assembly GCF_009761245.1). Classification (NCBI taxonomy): domain Eukaryota; kingdom Metazoa; phylum Chordata; class Mammalia; order Primates; family Cebidae; genus Sapajus; species Sapajus apella. Next base: position 1,108,266 of record NW_022437124.1, on the reverse strand, counting down.
CCTTGACAGCTCTGTCACTGCTATGTGACTTAAAGCATCCTCCTATAAATCTTAGAAGTAGTTTTCCCATAGATAGAAGTATCGCACACTGCACCCCCTTACTGCATACGGCCCTTGCTTCGTGGGAACGGGCCCCTTGCTGTGCACTGTCCACCTCCTGGCCTAGGTGACCTAATGGGGGTGGACCCTATGTTTTATTGCTCACAACCCTATCACTATCCTTAAAGATGATTTCACTCAGTGCCCTGCCCCCTAACCTATACATAATAAATACTCATACTTCTGGACATTCGGGGTCTCGCCTCGCTTCGCCGGCCTCGCCTGACTCTGCTTATAGGTAGCATGGCCCCCTGAGCCCACTTGCATTTTCTTTGTACTTCTGCATCCTGTCTCTTTATTTCTCGGATCCTGCGCCTCAGCACAGCATAAGGCTCACCCCAGGACCTTGTGGGGCACTCAGCCTTAAATCTGGCACCCAACGTGCCCTACAAGCCCCCATATAGCATATCAACTACCCACCATGAAGGGCCCATATCATATGGTACTCCCATAGGGTATAGGCAACATCTCATTTTTCCATGAAGGCCCAAAAGGTATTGATGCTGAGCCTTTCCTTTCATAGAGAGACTTAGCATTGTACAAAGAAGCAGTTTACATTATTATATCAGACTAAATTTAAATGAGATAGAACTCAAAGTTAAAAATTTCTGCACTAACCACAAATCAGGAAGACCAGATTGGTTTGGGCAAAATAGAAGAGATACATTTCTTTGCACATCTCAGTTGAAATGTGAGTGAATTTTGTGACTTTACAACATTCTAATGCTACAGAATATCTCTAAACATATCCATATAAGGAAGCTGCAAAAGGGGAAAAAAAGGAGTGAGATAATCTGAAAATATATCCAACAGATTGTTGCTTTAAAAAATGTATCAGTCCCCCATCCTTCCTCTCTCTCCAAATCCAGCTTACTTTTTATATTTAAAATGAATTTGAAAACCCATTCTCCCTACTTTGGCACCAAAACTGTGCATTACAGAATTAAAACACAGGTTATATTTTTATACATTTGGACATATTACATGTCCAATTATGTCCCTTACGCATAAACACTATACAGTATCCCCTAAAAAGTCTGATGGGGATATACTTTGCAAAAAGATGAGCCATGAGTTATTTTCTGTGACATCATCATTATGAGACGTTCTGTTTTAATAGAAACCTAGATCAGCTTGAGCTTTAGGCAAGAAATAACTCACCTTGAAAGATGTGGGCCTAACTCCGTTGCTGTGCAAACTTACTCCAAGAGAAAACAATCCTTTGCTCAAAATTGGCCTGGGGATAAACTAAATACCAGTGTGGTAAATTATGCTTCTACCTATCAGAAAATTGGTTATGGCTCACATAAGAATGAGAATCAGGAAAAAAATCATTTGCCTAATTTTTCCATATTTGAGTGTATACCCATACACTCAAAGATGTATACGGGGGATGAATGACATGCATATTCGGCTGTATCTGCTCTTCTACTTTCCTGGAGCCTCTGTAGCTGTAAGTTCAAAGAGTCATAAGAAGGGGAGCTTGGAGCATGCCTGTAGCATGTTCCAGGACTAGAAATCAGATCTTGTGTGACATTAAGACATTACGGTTCTTTGCAAGTATAACCTTTAGTGAATTTTGAACGCTTGGCATATTTGTTTGAGACATAATGGCTTCTTAATTTTTTAACTTAATTTGTATGAGGGCCCAATACTTTGTATATTATTAATTACATTTAATTATCACAACATTCTTATAAGGTAAAAAAAATTTGCATTAACAACTAAGGAAACTGATATTTGGAAAGACTGAAGTAGGTTGTCTAAGAAGCAAGATTTTAATCTAAGCATATCTGTCACCAGAGCTCTTTCCATAAACCAGACTCTTAGCTCTATGAAGTCTGGGTATCTCATCATGAATTTGGTTTGCTTCACATTTGGTGATGAAGTAAAACATCTGGTGCTGTAGCCTATGCCAGAGATGTGGTATTTACATTTTCTAGCTGCCTCTTTTTCCCTAGGAAAGCAAAAAAAGACTCCATGTGTATTTCCCTCCAACTTAGTGGTCTGAATTTCCCTAAAGAAATAGAAGCTTCATGATAGTTGAGTCAACTCTAAGACTGCCAATGTTCACTTCACTGGATTCATGCTCATATAGTTCATTTCTGTCTATTTTCCCCACCCTTGAATATAAAGCAAGAGATATAAGCTTGGTGCCTGACAACGGCTCCAGGCAGTGGGAGCAGGTTGGTCACAGCCTGAGCTCCATGAGCAAACACCCCTGCCAGCCCCCTGCCCACAATCCAGCTCCCCTTCAATCCCCTGCACACACACCCCTGCCCATTGGGCTCTGTGCCCTGTAGCTGCACGGGTGCTCGTTTACCCTGGCTGGAATAATGATGAAGTATTCCTAGGCCAGAACAGCCTCCAGAATTTCTGAATCCAAATGTTCACTACCTTGAGTACGTTGGTACTCAAATCCCTATAGCAAACATGTTCTGACCAAAAACATAGACTCTGAGGAGCTGACCCCTGCCCAGAAGCTTCTGTCCTGAACAAGACCAATGGGATGTCCTGCTGGGCTGAGTGGCTATTTCTTGCCAATGATGCTCACCCAGTGTCCATCCTGGCAGACTCTACTGCTCACCCACGGAATCAGACGGGACCACCTTTACCTGCAGCATCAACCACGCCCAGCTGATGGTGGCGGAGGGATGATGCATTTACTTTGTGAACTCTGAGAACAGTGCTAGTCTGTAATCCTCAGGGAAGCCTGAGTCTTCCCTAGCTTATCTAGTGTCTCCAAAGCTCTCCAGGAACTTGGTCATGCTCTTTTCAAAAGCAACATGACTGAAATCATGAGAAGTTTTGAGTACGTCTTGGCCAAGCTGCCAGATGAAGCACCTTCCAAAATGCTTGCTGAGACAGCCAGAAAAGTCAAGGCGAAGGCAAAGGAGACAGCACTGACGGTGCGGAGAAGGCCAAGGACCTGGCGAGCAAGGCAACCACTGAGATGCCGCCACAGCAGCGGTCCGTGTAGCCAGCCTGGGCCCTGTCCACCACCACCGCGGTACCCCAGATGACTGGTTCAAATTCCTCTGCCCTTTTCCAATTTACTTCCAGCCCTACCCACTGCCTGGGCGGAGGGTTGAGGATGGATATCCTGTTGGCAACTACAGAACACCAGGCATACTTATATCTGAGCCAGTCCTGCTCATTTCCCTACTGGGCAGCTGAAGACAGAGGCACAGAGAGGTGTGGTGACTTGCACAGGATGCAGGTAAATTGGTCATAAATGCCAGACTGCTAACTCCATGAGGGCAGGGATCTTTGTTTTGTTTGTGATATGCCACCAAGTACGTGGTACCTCTCTAGTACGTAACAGGCATTCAAGAATTATTTATTGAATCTTTTGAAAAGAAAATAAATATAGGCCTGAATTTTTCCTCCCTCCTTACACTAATCCACCCCCTGAGGGCTGTGGCAGTTGACAGTGGTGGCGATAGGGGCGGCCCTTCCATTGTGAAGGGCAATCGCTGAAAGGTGAAGAGCGCTTCGTCACTGTTCTCACCTCTACCACTGCTTTTCCAAGACTTGCACTCACACTCCACCCACACGTGTTTGAGAATTAACTACCTGAAAGGTGCTATAAAGCCTCCCAGAAATGAAACACAATGTCTTATTAACATATGTCTTAAAATTCTCTGTGTGGTAGTTCTCATTCTCTGGCAAAAGACTCCTCAGGGACTTTGGAGTTACTCAGAATTCTCCTTAGATTGAATAATCTTTTAATTTTTCAGTCTTTGTAGGTACAATAGTGATTGAAAATGCAAAACCACTTAAAATCATTACTGGGTCAGTTACTGTCCATAGATGCTTTCTTAAACAATTGATTCAAAGCACAACTACTGTCACGTGATGGGAGAGAAGGTCTGTGACTTCTTAACACAATTCTTATTGGAGGACTTTTGTAGAATGCCTGCCCAACATGAAAAATATGCAAATAATTCAGCAGAGTGAAGACTGTGAGTCTCTCCTTCGCCTGTTCTGGAGGTAACTCCCATTCACAGAGTCCTCTGCATTCTTCCAGAAACTTTTTAGGCATATGTATATATAGGTACACGCATATATATCACATCTATCTAATTTTTTGACAAATAGGACCATATGCAATATACTACTTTCCAGCTTGCTTCATTTAATGAATTACTGGAAATCATTCTTTAGCGGTTCATTAAAAAAAAAAAAACTTTAAAGGAGATCCTCATTCCTGCCTGGGTATTATTGCCATATGCTATTCCAAAAAAGATTTAGAACCCCTCTTCCATTTTATCAATTGACAATTACTTGTCAGGTAACTTTTGTCTAATAACATTCTACACACTATGGGACATCCCAAACAATTTGATAAGGTAGTACATGATTTTAGTAGCATACAATTGTAATTAAAGAGAAATAGAGGTTAACAAGTTACATTCAGCATTATCTCTTTAACGCTGAGAAAAAGACAGAGCAATGTGTCCGAATATTGGAGACTGAGGAAAAAGATGAGAATTCAGGTAAGTTCTGAAGGAGGGATAGAATTTGGACATGAGGTAGAAAGAAGAGAGGAAGACATTGCAGACTAGCAAATGTAACACCAAAGGCACCGAGGTAGAAATTCGCATGATAGCAAGAGGTCAGCCATAGAGAGTGACCAGAGAGGATGAAGGGTGTTGTGGGAGTGGAGGAGAGAAGTTAGAGCGCGAGAGGGAAATGGGACCAGACGATGCAAGAGTCTGAAAGTCACAAATAGGAGAGTGAGTGGCATCATTCATTCATTTATTAATGCGTTCATTCAATAAATATTGAGTGCCTACTAGGTACCAGGCACTGTTCTATTTACTGAACAAAGATTCATGCTCTCATGGAGCTGATTTGGAAAAAGGAGATGAAAGGGAGACGGAAAATAAGGCAAATAAGTAAAATATTGACTGTTTTACATATGTAACATGAAATATACATGTTACCTATGTTAAATGCCCTGGAGGAAAAATTAAGTAGCATATAGAATAGCAAGTTGAGGGGTACAATTTTAAATAGGATGGAAATGGAAAGCCTCAATTAAAAGGTAGCTTTTTCATAAAGACCTGAAAGAGATTAAAGTAAATCCAATCCATACTAGGGTTAAAAATATATTGGCAGGGATCTGGCAAGTGCAAAGGACCTGTGGCAGCACATACATGCAAGTCAGAGTAACAGAAAGTATGTCAGGTTATTACAAGTAACAGAAAGTATGTCAGGTGGCAAGACGAGGGCTGGGGAGGAAGTAGAAGAGAAGGTGGGAAACGTGATGACTTGGGGTGTGAACAGGTAGTGTAAGAACTTGGGCTTTTTCTCAGAGGCAGGGCCTATAGGAGGGTTTCAATCTGAAAAATGACATAATCTGATCCCTAGTGTAACAAGATCACTCTGGCTGTTATGTTGCATATACACGGTAAGAGACAGGACTGGAAATGGGGGAGATGCAGGGAAGCATCATACCATTCAGTTGAGAAATAATTGTGGCTTGGAACGGGGTGAGAGATGGTCAGATTCATAATGTAATTTAAATGTATTCAATAATACTTGCCAGTTAGACGTGGAGTGAAAAAGGCATCAAAGATGATTTCAGGTGTCATGCCTTGAGCAGCTTGCAAGCTTGAGGAAGGCCAGCAGTGGACCAGGTCTTTGGGGAAAGGTCAGAATATCAACCGGAGACATGCTAAGTTGAAAGTGGATATTAGGATGCAATTCAAGTGGAAATACACAACCAAGTGTATCCAAGAACTTTAGAGAAGTGGCCTGAGTCAGACACATCAATCAAGGGTGATCAGCCACATCCAAGTGTATCCAAGAACTTTAGAGAAGTGGCCTGAGTCAGACACACCAATCAAGGATGGTCAGCCTTTAATTGGTATTCAAAACCATGAGACTGGCTGAGATGACCAATGGGGTGAGAATAAACAAGAAGATAAAAGATCTGAGGACTGAGCCCAGATGAGCATCAGGTCGGCCTGGATCGCAGCGATCAATGCCCAGACCTAGAGAAGGAAGCAGATCTGAGCAGCTTTAATCCAGGCATGAAGTATGAGAGCCAAGACCAGGATCATGGATGGGGAAAAACTGAAACTCATCTCCTTTTCTATGTCAGCAATAGTCTCAGATTGACATTTGTTACGTTATACAAGTTCAAGTTTCCTGCTCTAATTTAGTACGTGATTTAACATCAGCCAGAGCTATTAGCTTACATTTAACAAAAGTAAATATTATCTAACAATATTCTAGCCAGACAGCTAAATCTTTCCTCCTGCCTGGTGTTATCAGCACCTCTAAATTCAGTATCATAATTCAATTTTAATACAGGCTGTCTCCTTCCTTGTTCAGAACATTAATTAGGAATCAGGATAAGACAAGGTATGCAGACCTCAGCTTTTCTCTTCTGATTGGTCATTCTGCCTTAACTCAGTCATTAGTCATGCTTCAGCCAGTTTTAAATGTGCCGATCTTCATTCAGATCAATTTGAATTCATTTAACAAGTTACATCTCTTAAGTAAAGTATCTGATGCTAAACCTCAGAACAAAATCTTTCATAGAGTATTGCCATGACTATGTCCATAACTCAATAAAAGTACATTAAAGCAGCAATAATGTGATTGCATGCTTGGTGTATCACAGCTTAGGATGTAGAAGTCTTTTTTGAAGAAGTTACGTTCCTAAAAGTTAAAAACCCAAAGGTTTCTAGGGAAATGTGAATAGTCTTTTAAAAAAGCAACTGTCTAGTTCCAAAACCTGTTTGTTGGAACGTATAAGTCACCTCTATAACTTAGGGAAGAAAAATGAAATAGATTGGTCAAAGTCATTGGACCCCTTTTGTGCTCTGATCAAACACAGATCTTCAGGTGGAAACTCCTTCACCGGCTTTCTCCACGCTTGGCTCTCACCTCAGTGCATAAAAAGCCAATGAGAGGCTGATACAGTTTGGATATTGTCTCCCCTAAATCTCACGTTGAAATGTAATCCTCAGTGCTGGAAGTGGTGCCTGATGGGAGGTGATGGATCAAGGGACAAATTCCTGACGAATGGTTTAGTACCATCCCCTGGGTGCTGTCCTTGCTATAGCGAATGGTTTCTCTCAACACCTGGTTGTTTAAAAGTGTGTGGCACCCTCCTCAGCTCTCTCTCTTGCTCCTGCTTCACCTTCTACTGTAAGTAAAAGCCCCCTGAGGCCTTCCGAGAAGCAAAGCAGATGCCAGCACCATGCTTGTACAACCTGCAGAACCGTGAGCCAATTAAACCTTTTAAAACAAATGACCCAGTTACAGGTATTTCTTTATAGTCACACGAGAATGACCTAACACAGGGGCCATTTGAAGTTTGCTTAATTATGGACCTGTCTCCATGGGACTATTTAGAACCAAAATGGGTACTTAACTGCAGCACACATGAGCAGAAGAGCTGTGAGGTGTTGGCAATGAAACAGACATGGAATAGCAGGACCATCTTGGCCCAGGAACAGTGCTCAACACAGATACTTAAACACTGGTTAAGGTCCCTCTGATTTCCTTCAGCTACTTCCCAGGACTCTAGACTTAAGCAACTAAGCTAAAAGTGTTGCACACTGCCAAATTTTCTGGAGCTCAGGACATCCCATTGTAAGATGCTGCCAGCCTCAAGTTTCCTGAATTTAAGCCTAAGGCTGTGAAGAGAAGCGCTGGGGGCAGCAAGGGCTGCTGGCCTGATGTGTGATGAGCATCACCTTTTTTCAGCCACTTACTGCATCCTTTCTGATTTTGCCCTGGAGGAGGGGGAAAGGAGAAATCCAGAGCATAAAGTTCTGTTTGGGGAAGATTGGGTCTGTGCAAGATGCTGAAATGTGCAATAGGCAACCCTCCAAGCACCCCAAGAGGGAGCAAGAGCCACAATAGGGGCACAGGGTCAGAAGAAACACTGACAGGGGAGATAGGAGGGTCCCCAAGACAAACATTCCCTGTTTGGTCATGGTTTCATCACAGCTGGCTCTTAGGTAACAACTGAAAGTTCAGTTTAATTTGCATTAAGTAGCCTACTATGTGTCAGGCTCCATGCGAGGGCTGGGACAGGAAGATGAGATGCCGTCATCACCCCTTGAAGAGTCACAGGCTAGCAGGGTACAAGACCCATAAACAGACAATGTCAGTGTCACCCTTGACTCCTACCTGATCCATCAGGAAATCTTCTCAATTCCATCTTCAAACTTCTATTTATTTCTCACCTCTTCTGCCACCTCACCTGAGTCCACGCTGCCATCCTCCTTCACCTGGATGGCAGCAATGGCCTCTTAGCAGATCTTCCTGATTCCATTCTTGCCCACTAAGGGCTCTTCTCAACCCAGTGGGAAAATCTTGACATCCTCCGCATCACAGCCCTCTAGTGGTTTTCCGTCTCACTAAAACCCCAAGTCCTCACAGGAGCCTCAAAGTCCCACGAAGGTCTGGCCGCTGTTTAGTCTCATCCTTGCTTACCCTGCTCCAGACACACTGGTCTCTCCCTGTTCTTAAAAATCCCAGTTGCGCTCTTGCACTAGGGGCCCTGTGCCCCCTGGACCCTCAGTCCCTCCTCACATCTCACCTTCTCAGAGGGGCCACCCCGACCACCCTATTGAAAAGCATCCCTTCTTCCCAGTCCCCTACCCCAACTGCTCCTTCTAGCACTGCCATTCCCGGCCCACCTCCACTTTTAATTTTTTTTCCGTAACACCCATCACCCTCTATTATGCAGTAGAATGTATTATTAATTACATTTATTATTTGTTGTCAGTCTCCCCTTTGTCTATTTTGCTCACTGTTTAATCCCTGGTGACTAGAATAAGCCTGGGGCATAGTAGATATGTAATGAATATTTGTGGAATGAATTAAATGACTAAGAGGCTAAAATGGTGAAGTGTGTAAGGCACTGGACAGGCACAGGGAAGGGGTACTGGGCTCATCGTCCAGGGAAGGCTACAGATTTTTCTTTTTTAGGGCACATTGACATCTAACTGAATACGGAAGGATAAGCAAGAACCAGCTGAAACAGTGCGGGAGGGAACGCTGAGCTATACTAAGAAGTAAAAGAGTCGTGGTTTAGTATGTGTGGTTAGCTGGAGGAGGGGACAGGCCCCTCAGGGTCAAAGACAGTCAAAGAAACACTGGCAACATGCCGGAGTTTCAACTACTCTACATGAAAATATACTCATCAAGTAGGCCATGTTTTGTAAGTCAGTAAAATCCAGATAACAGCAGCCAGTGTTAACGCTCTGTTAAATCAAGGTTAAAAGTACGCTGAGCTGGAAAAACCACCTTCTTGTTGTTTTGTACCCCACACAGCTTCAGTCCAACTTCCTTTTTCATTGTGTTCATCCTCTTAGAGGGCTTCACCGGAGCTTAGGTCAAAAGGAACCCAGAGGTCCTCCTGCAGCTGGAACTGCTGCCCACTGCTGGGGGATTTCCCATTTCCCCCTTCGGTGCTGAGCACATATTGACTCAGGATCCCGGACCACACTTTTCATGCTATTCAAACAAATCAACAGAGTGAGAAGCTAAATAATTTCCTTAATTGAGATCCTGTCCCGAGATTTCATTCTCTCCTTGGCATTGACTTTTCACCTGTCTGTGCCGATTACAAGTTACCAGGGTCAAGAGGACTTGCCTCCCTCCCAGAGCAGACTCACTTGACTGGGGGCGCATTCAGAGCAGTCACAGTACAGAGGGAGAGCAGAGGAGGCTCCAGGGCTGAAAACCAGGGGCCCTTAGCTTCCAGCTTCACAGATGCCTTTAGCTAAAGAACATTTGTTCTCAGTTATCTATCTTTAAAATGAGCTCAAGAACTCAACCTGGTGGTGACTTAGTCACTTACCCTTTCTAAGCCTTAGTCATCAGATACATCAAATTGCATGAATAATACACTGTAGAGAAGTTGTTAGAAATAATATAGTATTTGAAAACACCAACTAAAAGCCTAAATAGGTCAACCTGGTGGTACACATTTTAACAAACTCTTCTCAGTGATATGTCTCCCTGACTTCACCATAAGGCTCAATGAGGTGATTCTGCCCAATAACTCTTTATATAATAAAGAGAACAATCCTACAAGTAACCAAAGCTTTATCAGCAAATTTCCTCTCTTACTAAGAAACTTGAAGATTTTGATAGGAATGAAGCACACACCTAAGGATGAGAAAGGGGCAGGGGAAGAGAAAAAGACAGAGGAGGCAGATACAATTCAATACAAATCATTGACAAGGCATTGAGTTAGGTGTTGAAACAGAGCACGAGGATGAGTTCGCCAAAGGCAACCTCCTACATTACCGCTTTCCATGGAGCTTGACACAAAAATAATCTCAAGGTCACTCGGAACAAGGATGACATGAGGAGAACATGAAATAATGACAAGGACCGCAGCAACTACTGCAGTAAAAGTGAACTCATTATGGTCTGGACAGGATGAAAAGTGCTTCATATGCATCAGCTCATTTGCCCTCACAGGAATTAGGTACTATTCATCCCCATTTTACAGGAGAAGTAAATAAAGTTGAGAGGCTTGAAAGTTTTCTTACGAAAGCCACTCCGTCAGACAGTTTTCTTACCATGACTAGCAAGAGGCAGAGGTAGAACGCGCCTCCTCCATCTGACTCTCCAGCTGCACTAAATCAACATGATAAATGAGTGGAATCATCTGCTGTGGTCAGAAGCAGCTTCCATCTGTTTGGTCCTGATTGTCTAAGTCCGTGTTTACTTGTTTCCATGTGACTTCGATTAACATTGAGGTTATTAGCCTGGTGCTTAGAAACCTAATGTTGACTGAACAATTCTAGTTTCCCCACAGACAGGGGAACGGCTTTCTTCCTCAAACAGATGCAATCTCGTCCCAAAAGAAAGGCTAAAACAGCTCAGTTTTAGCCAGCATTTTTCCGAGTTGAGGTTTCCTCTTGCATTCATTTGTCTTAAATTTCTTAAAAACAAACTCTCTGGAAGACACTGTTTCTGGGGCCTAGGGAGGCAGTCGGGCAGCTGCCCACGTGGAGATTACGTTACTCATTACTTACCATGGTGCCAGTGTATTCTTCCAGCTTAGCCTCAGAAATGGCCTTTTTGTGGTGAAGGAAGAGGTCTCGGAGGAAGTTCTGTTGCGCCAAGAGAAGAGTCAAATAAACTGAGCAAATAAACTGCAAAATTTTAAAAGGCCTTAATTCAAGAATTGTGGGTTGTTTCCAGGAGGAAATAAAATGCTTTTAGCAAGCAACAAATCCAAGAATGGAGGGCTGTCACTATTTGTAGGGAGCTCATGGGACCCAGGGAATAGCTACAGCATGAAAAAGGTATCATAAATGCTCAAATATGCTTCTTTTCCAGAACGACCAATGTGACTTTCACTTTCTAAACCCTTTAAAAATGAATAGATATATACACACATATATGTATATATGTATTTTTTGAGTAACACATTCAAATACATCTTTCTTGGGCTCACAGAAATCAAACTCATGATACACACATATCAAATTCCCAATGATGAACAAGCCCACCTTCTCCCAGTGACACTTACGCAGAGCTCAGTAGCTGATATAAAGCCGCTGCTGTCAGCATCATATTTGCGCCAAATCTGAAATACACAAAATTCATTCATTTATCCTCAGATAACTTAGAATAATTATGTGGTATCTACTACAGTTCAGCATCTGAAAACACTACTTAAGTGAATGGAAATTCCATGTTTAATGGGAAGCTTTAGGCTTTCTTTGGTGACAGCAATTTTGGGGCAGAATTCATCAGAAATGGATCACTGCATTCACTTGGAGCCACTTAAGGAGGGCCACAATGCTTTCAATAAAAGCCCACTGAATGGACTTTCATTGAAAGGGTCCTTTGGAAAGCTCAAAATGGAAAGATAAAAAGGGATGAACTTTAATTTGGGTCAATATGACAAACTAAAAAACCTCCTCAGTACTAAATACCTAAAAAAGCAGCAATATGAAAATATTGCAGCAATGTAAAACATTGCTGTGAAAATAACCTTTTAATTATATGGCTTAGATCACAAAAAAGTGAAAGGACTTCTAAGAGAACCAACAGGAGAGGAAAGCACAGACTTAGAGTGGTAACATAGGACCAAAACCAAAGCCTGTCCCCAGTATGTCTGCTGGTCCCTGCAGTTTTATGAGAAATCTTCACCTGTGGTCTACAGGCAATGTCACGGGACCCACACAGGTGGAAATCAGATTGAGGTGCCTGCTTTAAACTAAAGCTTCAAAACTAAAACCTTAATGAAAGATGAACTGGAAAAAATTACACTGCAGTGAAGTCCCCTAAGAAATCTTGCCTGCGTGGTCTCGCCTCTGATGGAGGGGTAAAGTAACTCTGATAATTCCCAGTTAAAAGCTACTCCTCTCATTAGTGTGAGGATGCAGTTACTGAGCTGGAAGACAGAACAGCTGAAAATCTTTGAGGAAAGCAATGAACAGCTTTCTTTAATAAATGCTGTTACACTCCCCACTTCTGATTATTCCATGAAGAAGCCTCACATCAATTGACAAGCTACCCCACTCTTGTACAAAGTAAAAGGTTAGACTAAGTTTTGTTTTTTCTCATTGACAGATTTTTCTTGGATCCGAAATGGGTTGCCCATGTTCTGTGTTACCACCTGCAGGAACCTTAATGATTAACCACAATCAGCATCCGGAGTTCAGACTCCGCAGGGATAGTAGGAGGTATTGATGCTAGTGCTGTGTCGACACCGATACTGACCTTTAGTGACAACAATTCAGAAACATCACTCCTTTCAGACCCTGTCATTTATGTCTGAATTTAGTCCAATTCACAAAATCGATGAATTAAATGTGATTTATATTCTTTTATCATGTGAATATGCCAAAACTTTGAGAATTTCAAATAATTTTGACAATTTTTTGAATGCTTTTTAAATGCCGTTCACCAAGCAATTTCCATTTAAATTATCACGTAGTTTTACTACAGCTGAGCCATTGGAGAGCCAAAGATTTTTATTCAGCAAGACTATCTTTAAAGAATAAAGACAAAGGAGAGACATTTCCACACAAACAGAAGCGGAGTTTATCACCAGCAGACCCTCAGTAAAAGATATACTCTCGGAAGAAGAAGAAACAGGAAGAAGGAAATCTAAGACATACAAAAAGGAATGGTGAACAAAGACAGTGGTAGCAATGTGACATGTCATGACACATGGGCAAATTGAAACAAATCTTGACTGCATAATAATTGTGGGGTTAAAGAAAACAAGATAAAACTAATATCCTACACAGTAATGGCACATGAGCTGGTAGATGTGGGCTAAGAGTTATGGTGTGTTAAGATCCTGTGAAAAAGTAAAAGTCATTAACTTAGTAAAGACATTAACTTAGAATTCCTTAAAATATATCAGATAAAGCCTGGGCACGGTGGCTCATGCCTGTAATCCCAGCACTTTGGGAGGCTGAGGTGGGCAGATCACTAGGTCAGGAGTTTGAGACCCACCTAGCCAACATAATGAAAGCCCGTCTCTACTAAAAATACAAAAATTAGCCAGGCATGGTAGCAGGTGCCTGTAGCCCCAACTACTCGAGAGGCTGAGGCAGGAGAATTGCTTGACATCAGGAGGCGGAGGTTGCAGTGAGCTGAGATCCTGCCACTGCACTCCAGCCTGGGCAACAGAGTGAGACTCTGTCTCAAAATATATATACATATATATATATATATTTTAATATATATATATTTTGTTTCTTAACATTGTATTGCATTTCCTTCATGTCATATATATATATATATGAGACATGTATAATGGGATATATATATCATATATATATCAGATATAATGGGATACAAGACAGTTAATCTTAAAAAATGAATTCAAGAATTCACAATGATAGTTCTAAAAAATGGGTAGAGAAAGGGAAAGCTCTTATTTATAGATAAAGTTGACAAACTAGAAAGGTCCAAAAGTGGAATTTAAAAAAAAAAAAAAAGAAGCCTCCATAGGGCCATGTGCTTTCCCCAGTTCTCAAGATTACTCAAGACTACACAAGGTCTAACATTTTAATACTTTTTTCTATATTCATGATTTTTTTTCTGAAATTATGTTCACTGTACAAAAGTAATGAAATACAAACAAAATTTATACTGTCCACAAATCCCTGTCCTGAGATAGTTACTTATTATTTCTACGTGTTTCATTTCTATCATGTTTCTATAACATATGTTAAAAAACAGAATTGGGGATCATATTGTCTAGACACTCGGGCATCTATTATTTTTATTAAAAATGTTATCTGTTTGTAAACACAATTAGAATCATTTTGAAAATGTCATTTAAAATAAATTTTAAATAATTATGACTATATACAAAACCAGAAAATACAAAAGTACAAAGAATAACATCGCCTTACATCCTACCACTTACAAACAGCCAATATTTATTTGTGTACACTTACCTATTATCTCATTTATTCAGGCTTTAAAGTAAATAATTTTTTGAACAAAAAACAAATTCCATATACACTTTTGTTTCTTAACATTGTATTACATTTCCTTCATGTCATTAAATATTTTTTGAAAACTTGATCTTCAGTGATACAAAATATTCAATACTGGGGTTTTCTCTAATGAATCTGTAGCATCTTGCATATTACAGTGCTCATAAGAATTTGTAGAATGAATGAATTATATGAATATATCACAACTTACCTAACTTTTCCATTATTGTTAGATATTGATGTTATTTTCAGTTTGAACTATAAGTAACACTGCAACATTACATAAATATTATTGTACAGAAAACTTTTGTCTGCATCTCTGATTATAATCATATATTAGATGCCTGAAAAGTAGAATTATTAGTCAAAGGACAAAGTTTTTTTTTTTTTTATAATTAACTCTCAGTAATGAAATTTTAAAGGAGCCTGATTGAATTTTTATAAAATTGCTTTTCATAAAATTATTCCACAAGGTCCTTGAAAGCACTGTAAATTTTTGTGAATTTTCTTAAAATCTTTGCCACTTTGCTTAAAAAAATTATTGTCTTGATTTCCATTTCTTGAGTTACTGGCGTAAATTCATGGTCCATTCAGGGTTCATTCAGAATTTCTTCTGTGAATTGCCTATACATGTGCTTGCCCAATTTAACATGAAGGTAAACAAAATAGTGCAAAAGGATAATAACTTACCTCCTAAATGGGGACATGGTAACTCTTTCTAATGGGGGTCCCTGGTTGCAGTGGATATCTTGAATCTGCTGCTCTGAACCTTGGAGAAACCCTGATCTGTCCTTCCCTGGTTGTTTTTCACCAACAGAGCAGTAACACTGAGAGGCTGTGGGATGGGGTACCCAGCGGGAAAGTGGTAAGGGAGCCCATTGATTCTGCCTTTAACTTTTACTCTGCATGATTATAAGCAGAAGGCCCGTTGACTGGACTGGCACTTTAATAAATTATGTTTTCACTGTATCATCATGTCTTCAAACCTAAAATTGGTCGCCACTATTTTCTAGAGTCTAGATTCTAGACAGCATTCTCAAAAGGCTTCAGATGGGCACATGCTCTCCAGTTCCCATAGTCCGTCACCTGCCTCCTTCTCCATTCTTCAGTGGACCTGCTTGGCCTGTTGTCTAAAGTTTCCTCCAGCCCAAGCTAAAGGAGCCTGTCAACTCAGGAGCACCCCAGGGGTTTGGGAGCAAAGTCCTGGCTCATCACTAAGGCCTTTTTAGATTGATCCTATCCTCTGTGCTCAGCTCTCCCATGAGCACTGGGCGGGAGTGGTGGCAGCCACAGTAGGTGGCTAAGATCATAGTCTTGTCTCAAGCCTCTTTCTCCAAAGAGACACAACCAAGCACTCACCTGCATAAACTCCACACTGCTGTCCAGTGGGGTTTCCCGGCGAAAGAACAGAAGAAAGTTTTCATCCTCAGATAAGAACATACCAGCAAGCTAAAGGAACAGGAAGAATAGCAGTCAGGGACCCTGGCCAATGTCCATGTGAAGAGGGCTCCCTGGTAAAAGGCATGGTGGTACATATTCCAGGGCAGGAGGGCTCAGATCTTCCAGGATGAACAGCTCAGTCGGCAGTTCTGTGCTCGTGATTGTCATTATTTGATTCATTGATTCTTTCAGAAAGTATCACACTCCTGTTAAGTATAAATCACTATGGATATCTGCCTTCCATGAGCTTATAATCTAAAATAAGGATGACTATAACATTAATATCAATAATAAATTTGTTAAGTGCTTGATATGTTCCAGGCACTATTCTAAGAACTTCCAATTCTAAAGTAATTTAATTCCATAATAACAGAACATAAAAATAGCAAATAAGCCTTATATGTGCCAGGCATTGCTCTAAATGCGTATGTATGCTAATTCATTTAATCCTAATAACAATCTGTAGGGTACACAACGTACCATTACTATTATTTTCTAGTTGAGGAAGCGGCTATACAGAGATAAGGAAATTGCCAAAGTTGCATAATCAGTATCTGATGAAGTATTTCACCTTGGCAATCTCAAGCCCACACTTTTAATCACTATGCTTTGCTGGTGAGATGCTGTATATATACAGTACTTCAGTGCAGGAGCCGGAATGACTGCTGTCTGACTTGATGCTTAAGTGTTAGCTGTGGTTTATATTCTTTTACATTATCAGTGTCTATAAGATGCTACAATAGTCGACTCAAGTATGATAAATTCAGCCAGTCAGCTTTTTGTACGAGCACCAGTTTGACCGTTTTACTTCATGCACTCTTTTGAACAAAGGCGTAATAACATCTTGTTCCCCTATGTAGTAATAAGACTATTTACAGCACATATGCAGGTTTGGCTGCGTCCATTGCCAAACCTAGAGTATTGTAGTGTATGTTGTCTTCTTTCTGAGCTGTCCCCATAAACAACGGTCATTTCATCTATAACTGAGTAGTTTGCTCAGTGTCTTGTACAATACCACCGAGTGAGTCCACAGCAAATGCTCCTGGGGGGCTTTAGGTGTGATTAGCTCACATTATCATTCACAGTTTCTACTGGATATGAGTCAGCACAAGGACACATCATGTTAACAATAACTGTCAGATTCTGAATACCTACTACATGGCAGGTACCAGCAAGGCGCTTTTCATTCATCACCTCATTAAATCCTCACCACCAAGTTTTTAGGATGAATATAAATATCCCCTTTTATCAATGGGAGGCAGTGCAGTGCAATGCATAAGTGATAGGCTTTATAGTGAAATTAAATTTCTTCTCCATTGCTTACTAATTATTTGATCCTGGGTAATTTAGTTCATATATCTGTGCCTCAGTTTTCTCATTTGGAAAATGGAGACAATGATCTTGATATTCTAGTACTGATGAGAAGACTAAAGAGCAAAATGAGCCAGTATTTATAAACTGTTTAGGAAAATACTGGGTACATATCAAATAGTCAATAATTGATAACTGCCATCTTGGTGAAGATGATAAAATTGAGGCCCAGAGAAATTACGTAATTTGCCCAAAGTTTCATATTCCACCATATTGGCTTCATGCTTTTCGCATCAACCCACACAGGGTCACCTGGAACTAGGAAATGCTCTTTGAGACTAAGGGTGGCCTTTTATCCAACTTATTTTTTACTAGAAAATTCAACATGAGTCAAAGTGGCTGATTTTTATGTCACAACTACCGTTACTGGAGTAAGTGAAATGGTCAACAGTACAGCAAGAGAATGCAGGGAAACAGCAGGCCTTGCTGCTCCCTGGACTCACAGACTCTTACGACTTGAAGGAGCCTTGGGAACAGTGCAGTCTTGCACCATCAGTCTGTGCAAACAACCTCAATGACACTCATGAGCAGGATTACATGATCAAATGTTTGGCCGATTACTCGGGAATGTCTATCTGTTATTAATAAGATAATGACATAGTTTTCAGTTATTTGCTCTGTTTTGCTCACTCATTAAATAGGTTAAGAAACACTGAGCACTAGTATGTGCCATGCTCTGTTCCAGGGTCTGGAGAATTACAACAGTGAACGTGTGGTTTAGGGCACCTAATTTGCTGTTTGCCCACTCACTATTCTGTTGATGCATACGTTGATAGTTTTACATCCATTTTAATGAGAATTTTTGGTTACATATACAATTTTTGCCTTTGATTAAAAGTTTGGAAACATCTGCATTCATAAACCTAGAGTTGAGTTTATTAGTTTTCTGAAAAGGCAGTCTCCTGCTGAACATGTCCACCTTTTATAAAGGAACATTATCTTGCCCTATTAACACAACTTCCTGAAGAAATTGCCCTATTACTTTCTTCAATAATATTGACTGCTCAAACATGGCAATGTCACAGCATCAAGACACTGGCTCTCTCAGTGTCACGTAATATGTCTCACAGGCAATTTTGACTGAAAAAATACCTTTGTTGCAGATTGGCTCATTTTCACATACAGATGTATAGCTACCTGGTATGAACCCGCACAGATTCATAAGCAGGGTTCCACTCAAACAATTGCCCCTTACTTGGTCACGTTATTCTAGGAAAGTAACTCAAGTCCCTATCAGCAAAATGGGGATAATATTCCACGCCTATCATCATCTTAGCTACTATGGGAATATAATAACAAAATATATGTGGAAAGCCTTTCTAAACTGTAAACATTTTTGTAACTGGAAGGAGAAATAATCAGGTAGGTTGTACACCATCCACAGCCCTGCACGCATAGCACAGTTACTTGCTTTAGTACATGCTCCATTAAAGTGGGTTAAGTTGAAGTAAAGACAGTTGTCTTCTGTTGTGTATAGATCCTAGGAATAGATTTTTCCAACCTCTACTGAGAGCTGATACTGAAGTTTAACCTTATTTATAATCAGTAAGTTTTTCCTTATATCAATGTTCAATTTGAACAGGATGCTGTATAAAGAGATGAATGGTGGGTCAATTGAAAGGCCTCTATCATTTCAATTCCCCAATTATAAAATAGGCACAAATATTGATTGACCTAAATAAAATGATGAAAGAATTACACCCTCTTTATTACTAAGTAGATGAAAAAGGAGAGGTGATTACTTTTAAAATGTTAACTAGGCCAACTGTCTTGCAGAAAGTTCTAATTTCCCAATCGAGTGTAAAGCTTCCATTGTCTTTCAAAGAATATCACAGCCCAAGATGACAAAGTAAAGAAAAAAACAGTCAAGAAACGTAGAGTCATGAAAGATACAGTCATGAAAGGTACCTCTTTCATCTGAATACGACCATCTTTAGAGGCATCTTGGGTGGTCCTAAATTGCTGTTTCACCTTGTACACAGTTGCTTCCACGACTGTGTCCTGTGATGGATGAAACAAAGCCATATTAAAGCCACTGGGATCTTAAACATATAGTTAGGGTGGCAAATATTCAAAACACACAGCCTGATCATTATGTTATTCAAACCCGGAAAACAGGTTTCCTGACCATTTAAAGTCATTTTACTCTTTTGTAGAAGAGAGAACAACGCTGGAGATTTCTTGAGCAACCAAGCACTAATCAGAATCTTTTTTTTTTTTTTTTAATCAGAATCTTGACTAGGTACAATTCACAGTTAATGAGTTACTAAAATATTGAAGAAAAGAAGCTTAGAGACTAGGGTGCTGAAAGAACAAATTTGAACAGTATTATGTTTATGACAAAAGACTGTATTGTAATTACAGATTTTCTTCCCAAGAGCTTAGAGGTTTTACATCTTTTAACTGAAAAGTCCAGCTCGTCTGGGCCCCAGGTGCCTGTAACTCATTTTTAATCTTCTTTTGTATTCTCCAAGGAAAAAAATAATGAGAAGGCAGAAATAATTAAAAAGAAGACCAAAGTAATAAAGTAATTGCTGAGTTAACCACAGATGTTACAACTCCCTTCTATGTATAGCCTTTTCTAAACGTGAAATTGTCTTCTTTGGTGGATTTCAGGGTTACTACAGTAAAAGTTATCTATGTAACCAACAATAAAGAATGAATTCTGATGCAAGGGTTGAGAAGCATAGATAATCCCAAACAGTGCCCAATTCTAAGATTCTAGACTTGCTGAAATTTATGCTAAATTCATTCTCCCTAATACAATCACGCTATCTCTGGTCCCAAGCTCTCCAGCTGTGAGTTAGGAGGGCTGAGAAGAGGTGATCCTGTTGACTCACTACCCTCCCTGTTGGTGTTGGGGGTGGAGGTGACAGCCTCCAGGACATGTTCTGGATGCATCATCCATGCACACACGTGCAGGACAGTTCTCTGGGTGGCCTTAGGCTGACTCAGCTCTTCTGCCTTTCTCACTTGTATTTCTCAAGAATAACCCCTGCATATGCTGGGAATGCAACATCCTAAGTTAAAGAAGAACTTGCCAGAACAACCTAGGCTCAAGATGTCCCAAAACACTTTAGCCAAGCACAGCATGTTGCCTTCAGGTACAAAACCCAGAAAAGACTGCTTTCTATCAAGCACCTACCACACGCCAAACACAATTCTGGCCCCTGGTGATATTATAGTCAGCAAAAGAGACCTGGTCTTTGCCCTGCATCACAGGCTGACGGAAGACATGTTTGTCAAGCCTTCCTTTCCATTGGCACCTCTCCCTAATGGGTTACAAAAACGTCAGGAGGTGATGGAAAGAGAATTGTGGTGGAAAATTAACATCTGCCGTGTCCAATTCACAAGAATAGGAAAGAAGACCAGGTGAATAAACATTTCTGGAGTGCCAGTCAGAGGATGGGCACTAAGCCACACTCTTTAATAAATGTTATCTCCCTGGATCGTCACAATGGCCCTGGGAGACACAAAAAAATTTACTACAACCTTCAGCCCCTGGCTTCTTTGCTGGCCTGCTAGCTTCTCCCTCTTTGGGGAACTTGTGTGTGTGTGTGTGTGTGTGTGTGTGTGTGTTCCAGCTTCTTACATGGAAATTCTTTTTTATTATTTTCCCATCACTGGCTGAGAAAATGTGTCTGTTTTTTGTAGTCTTGACTTGGAGGGGCTGTCAATCCTCACCCTTTCCCATTAGGCTGTCATCTCTTCAGCTGACCTTTTGCATATGGTAAAGAACTTGCCAGAACAACCCAGGCTCTGTTTTAGTCCCTCCTAGAACAAAATGTCCTAAAACACTTTACCCTGGCACAACATGTTGCTGTCATGCATAAAACCCAGCGAAGATGCATATGGCAAATGTTTTCCAGGGAGCAGGAAATCTAGTAGAAGAGTTATACAAACTTTTCACCTTTCAGATCTTAACATATGAAAAGACTAATACTCAAATTTATGATAATTGTATCCATTGATGCTCTATAAATCAAAATATATGATTCCTTCAGCTTAGTCTTTGTGATTTAGAAGAAAGAGAGTAAAGGGAAAAAAATCAGAGGACGTTTGACACTCTTCTCTAAGAATCTGAGACACTGCCCCTTCATTTTGCTTATGAGAAAACAGGCCAGAAGGGCGATGCAGCAGAATACTGACAGAACATTCTTGAAACCAGCACATTTGATACGTGGTCTAGTGCACTTTCCAGCACACCATGTTGTTGCTTGGGATGAGGCGGAGAGCACCTAGTGGAGTCACTGCATTCCAACATCAAGCTGTTAATAAATGAGAAATGGTTCAAACAAAATGAAGGATTCCTTGGTGACTTGCTTTGGGATTTTTCAGGATAGATTCTGGCAACTAGTTAGAGAACCAGATGCTTTAAATATTGTAAGACCCAGAAGGTTTGAAAACCTATTCTTAGAAAGCCAGGGAACACCTTGGTCAGCAAGAACAATTTTAACACTAGCGGAGTTCCTGGCCATTATTGCTAGATCTCAGCCCCTGACATTGGTATCTGTCTCACTAACTCATTGCAGGAGGTGGGTGTATAGCAATTGTTTGATGTCAGGTTATAATAGTGAGGTAGAAAAGATGCTGTGAGCTCAGATTATTTAAGATATCAGATCTTCTAATATCAGATTCTCTAAACTTCCAGGACTGGTGTGGATATTGGAAATAAAGGGAACTGCCAAGTTTCATGTCAGTCAGCAGTTTGCCTCTTCCCTGTTCAATCATACACAAACTTTTGTCAGCAAGTAAAAGATAGAATTGTACTTCCTTTTTAAAATTTTTTTCATTTGTAGCCTTTTGCTGCAGGGGATGATAGATGAAATGCATGCAACAGAAAGAGGTTAATGAATTAATGGCTTGTAGAGATCACAAATGGATAATAAATAATGAGGAATAAACTTTATTTGAAACAAATTGCAGTGAAGGTGAGTCTCTTTGCAAAAAAGTGTTATATGAATAAGAACTAAAAAATTAGCATCTATATGTATAGCTAGTTTTTTAAATTGTCAGCCCAAACCACTAGCACTTATGATTGAGATGATGTAGAATCAAATATATCTGTGTATCCTAGCAATCTCAAGGTCATCTGCTGTATCTATGGCTTCAGTACTGTATTTAGAAACCCCAAATGATTAAAATAAGAGGGCTTGGACAGTTTGTAAACATCAACGAAACATATTCATTTGGTGATCATAAATGGGGAGCAGCGGAGGGCCTGGTCAAAAATAATAATAATGAATACCTTCCTAAATGAACACACACCAGACTAAAAATATGAAAAAATGACATTAGTCATTCGGAACGAACGCTTCAAGTAAAGAAATGAGAGGCAATGCCTGTATCATGTGCCTAAGACAGAGCAAGTGTAACAGGTCCCTGAGGCGACAGTCTGTCTGTTGTCTTCTGTCTTCCTTTGAGTAGTCTCCTTTACTCCTGAAGGACCAAAGGGTGGTGGTGGGTATGACTTAAGACATCCTCCAAAGGCTACCCTGGCTTGGGAAGCTTGCTTTCATAAACTGGAAATCATATATATATATATATATATATATATATATATATATATATATATAATTTATATATATATGATCTCTCTCTCTCTCTCTCTCTATATATATATATATACACACACATACATATATATATACACATATATACATATATACATACGTATATATGTATATAAATACACATATATGATCTTAAAAGCATTTCAGTGTTTAAGAGAGTAAGCTTCAATGATCCTGTGTGGGGTAACCCCTTGGATCTGAGGCAAAGCGGGGCTCAGAATAAACACTGGGAAAGCTAAGAAGATACTGCATCACCATAAGAACATGCATGTTGGGCGTTTTTGCAACTAATAGTGCCTGTCACTTGTGTTATCTTATTGGTTTTCACTCTGAAACAGGCAGGCCAAAACATTTTAATAATAATTATTATTATTTTATGGATGGGAAAACTAAGACCCAGGAGGTTTAAATGGCATGTTGCTATCACACAGCTACAGGTGCAGAGCCGGGGAATGAGCATGGGATTTCCACCTCCACACATAGCTGTCTTTCCCCTCATCATGAGCCTTCTTTGGGGTGGGCCTTCAGAGACAAGAGGTACATTTTTTAATTCTCTGTGGAAGGTGAACAGGTTCTCTGAGACTCCAAGATCTTCTGTCAACCAGGTTTCCTCATGTGACACCCCACTCATCGTGGTGGGATTAACCTATGTATTCTCAGCACCATAGATTTTGCGTGTGTTTACATTTGAGTGTTCATGTACCACACTGAAAAACCACAACGGAAATCACTCAACAGGGTTGAACTTCACTTTGCATTTCAGCCTGATCTTTTAGATTAAGAATTCTGCAAGTACTGCATTCATTTCTTTATCTCTGGAACATAGGATCTGTTGGATGAATAAATGATTCTTTATGATGGGCTGGGCATTCCCAAAGGAAGTTAATTAACATAGGTCATGTTGGTGATAAATTAGATATTAAAGTAAATAAATGTGAAGCCAAAGAAGCAGTGGCCAGATTCTACATTACCTTTAGTTTGAGAGCACAGAATCTTGGCTTCTGTCCTCTCAGAGCCCCAACCCCAAAGCCCATGACTATCCCTTAGACCCAAAGCAAAAGAAACTGGGGCTTCCTCTGTTGTAATTTACCATCAGCCCTTATCTAAGACTCTAGGCTCCAGCAGGATACCTCTAATCCCTAAAGTATTGAAAGAGACCCATGATGTGGTGCAGTCTGTACATGAGGGGTATGAGCACATAGAATCTGATGCTCAGCCATGGACTGGCATTTGAAAAGAAAAGGTTTGCAGGGAGAAACAGAAACAGCAGCAATTACAGCTGATGGTTCCATTAAGTCAATCCCCTCGGAGGCTCTGAGGACCAGCTAATTACAACTAGGCTGGTTGCTCTCCTGGATAGACTCACAGGCAGCTTGCTGTTAGAAACCTCAAAATACCTTCTTCTGAGATTTCTGTGACCCACTAATCAGCAGAGGGAAGCAAAGCAATTCATGCCTCTGAAGGATGGCTTACTTCTGCTGAACACCAGAGTGAGGGGCTGCCTGATTGTGGAGGCCTCCCTGCTGCTGGATTCTGTGCTCACTGGGCATTAGCAATCAAAAGCAGGTGTCACAATCAAATGGTGACTGTCCCTCAGCTGAAGGGGCTTCCTCTTTGGAAGTTCTGCCCTATTGTTAAGAACTTGCTAAAGGCCTACTTATTACTCACCAGGGAGAAAGCCCAAAATTAGGAATAGTTTCCTTAATCATGGTTGTCCAGGTAGCATGGAGGGCCCAGTGAAGGTCCCTCCAAACACACTCCCCAGAGTAATGTCTCAGCATTTTGAAAGGCAACCAATGGCAGATGATATCATTTCTGGTTAAGAGTTCAAACGTATTGCTCTGGCTCGAAAAGCTTTCTCCCCACCCAAGTGCTCATGAGATGTGCCTGGGACTGTTGCCACAGCTCAGTGGGGCTGGCCTAATTGTATGAGAAGCCCCTCTCCAACAGTCACTGTTTCTGGAGATAAAGAGGGTAAAAAGACATGCAATCTGACTTTGAGTGCTTTTCAAATAAAAGATCCTTGACACACCTCAAATGTACTTAAATACCTACAGGATGAGACCTAGGGGTCTGCATTTTAACAAATAAATATAATTCTCAGGCACACAGAAATCTGATTTGCACTATGTTAAGGATTCTGAGACCTATCAACCCCTTCTCCAGCCTCAGAGACATTTGCACTGAATGCAGTTGTAGTGAGTCATTTGTTGCCCCCTTTCCCCAAAGATTATGCCTGCCCCTGTCTAAGAGGGTTAGTCCATGGACCAGATCTGAGATAGGAACAGTAATAAAAACAGCCAGGCTGCAAGAGATGACATCCCTCTTTGCTCTCACAGTGGCAACAATGCCTCTAAGAGTAGCCAAGACCTCCGATGAAGATACCTCACAGCATCCTCAGCTTAGAGCAGACTCCAACTTGATGAATGAAAATTAGATACTCCAGTTTCAACACTGAAAACAATTTTTCTCCTCCCTTTCATAAATCACTAGAGCAAGGAGCCCTCTGAAAAGGTAAGAAGTTCCAGGTCCCTGGGGATAGATTTTTAGGAGTTGGCCATCCCATTTATTCCAAGATTTTGAATGGTTTTACTGTCTTCTTTTTGCTTTCCTCAAATACCCCTGTCCATGGTAGGTAGGGTGGATTCCTGGAACATGATGGGCCTTAGTATTTACAGACATAAGTGGAAGCCGTGTGGACAAGGCTAGTGGGATTCACCACAGCCTGCTGGCATGTGAAACTGGCTGGCAAGATTGAAGGAGAAGCCTCACTTGGGGGATGCCTCCTCAGCTCTACCTGAAGCTTATATAAGTACAAGAATGGAGGACAAAGAAAAGTGTGTGCAAGTGATCTGACCAGATGTCCCTGTGACCAGAGGAAAGAAGGAGCTCATGTCTCCATCCTTCTCATCTGCTGATCCTTTCACTTCACAGGCTGCATAGGGTAAGGGGTGGAGTGCAGGCAGACAAAGAGCAATAAAAGGTACAGAAAAGGGGAGATAAGAGACAAAGAAATGGGTAAAGGAGAAAATGATAAGAAAAGAAATGAAGGGCAGGAAGAGAGATTGGAAAGAAAGAAAAGATAAATAAAAGACATGAGGAGAGGAGAGACCAAAAGAGCTTTGAGAATCAGAGAGACTGGAAAAAGTAGGAGGAAAGAAAGAGACAGAGAGATGGAGAAACAAATGAGAAATAGAGATAAGAAAGAGACAAGAGAGATGAGAGACAGAGAGGTCAGAGAGGAAGGCAGCAGACAATGGGAGAAGAGAGCCATGAAACAGAGATGAGAAAGAGAAGTGAGCAGAAAAATGACAGACACAGACATAAAAGAGAGAGAGAGACAGAATATGAGAGGCAGACAGAAATAGAGAGAGACCAAGAGATGTGTGTGGCTGAAGGAGGCAGATGCCAGCCCCTTTGTTTCTGAAATGGCTTCCCCTGCCCACCCATACCCTTCCTGGGTTCTCAACAATGGTGAAGAGCTCCTCATTCTCTCACTGAGCTCTCCGTGAGAATGTGATGCATTTCTATTCTGCTAGATAAACAGCTGATGGATAAGGACAAACTAGCCCCATAATTCATTTAAATTCAATTGTCCTTAGAGCTTCTCCTTCTACTATGCATGCCCTACTGGAGCTTTCACCAGATGTAGCCCATCCCCAGGCTGGCCTTCACTCAGGTGTCTCTGTGTAAAATTTTTCTCTGCTTTGGTACAAAGACTCTCAAGAACTCATTTATATCTCCCAAGGCCAGATTTACCATCAGATGGACACGAGATAGATTGGCTTCCATTTATATCTGGGCTCTGGGTATGCTGGTTGTTTTCTGTTTTGTCATTCTCTGAAAAATCTGTAACCTCTTGTAATAAAATGAATAACGGGGAAATTATTTTAAATGATGTATTTGCAGTTTGCTATCAGAGGCGTGTCACACACATTAAACAGCCAGAACATTAATGTACTTAACATCTTTTCCAGCTTTTTGAACAAAGTAGTCTACTTTATCCCCAGGTATAAATCAATTAGCAGAGATATAACCAAGGAGACATTCAAAACCAAGTTAACTGATTCTACAGTTAAGATCTCTGAGTGGATGACAGATGTTACACTGAAGGCCAGTGACCAGCATGTCTAATGCTACAGTTCACCTTTTATAAAACATACCTAAATCTTTCCATGTTGCTAGGAGAGGGAGAGAAGTTACACACATGCAAGGAAGAAAAGCGGCCAGATGGAATTAATAGGTACAAATCAACTAGGACTTGGATGCATGTATCTTACTAAGAGGCATACATTAAGCCTTAGTGTGTAAGTACTTACATCAGTACCCAGTTTCATCAACACGTGGAGAAAGAAAGCATCAAGTTCCTTCTCTTCTATGTAACCTTTTTCTAAATGCAAGAAAATAAACATAAATAATAGTAACATATAAAATAACATGACAGTATTTATCTAAGTATCCTTTTGATCTTACAATTTATAAAGCCTCCATCGACACTATTCTTTGTCATTCCAATAACAAAGTGCCTACACCTGCCTCTAGGAGACATGGGTTTGAGCAGTAAACACTGTTCCAGAGTAAGTGCCTTAATGCTGGGGTTTATATTAGTATTTGGAAAAGGAAGGCTGTTAAGCACATGAATTTTAACCAAAGAATAAATATGAACTTTACAATAAAATTTAACCCAAGGATTTCTGAAGCTTGGAGAAACTAAACAGGTGTAAGTATTGAACTTCAGTTAGCAGGGTTAGAATACACCTTTTGGATATTTTGGTTTTTTATTAATAAAAACAAATATTAAGTAGTTCCATTTTACTTTCAAGTAGTTTTTTGGTGGAGGAGTTTCGAAAGTTGATAAAATTTGTCCCCATTTTGAAAGAGTGAGGGGTGTACAACAAAGTCACTGAGTAAAAGTAATCACATTTACGGAAGGATGGCTTCAGATACCCGAGTCTCAGCCCACAAGACTTGAACATATAGAATATTTGTCATTATATATACAATATATATAAAATATTATGTATTATACATCACGTATACAATATATATGTGTATCTACCATATATACGGCATGCACACACACACGCAGAGATTGGAAAGGGGCACTAGTCCCTTCTCCCACCCTGAATTTTAACAAGGTATGTAGATGTGTATCCCCTGTACGCAAACGTCTGTTGAGGATACTGTGTTAGGTACACTGCATTAACAACCCAGGTAGATAACTTTTCCTACAGGAAAGGGGGAACTCTAGGTCCTTTCAGAGGGCTGAGCTTGGAGCCACGTCTACCCCTGAGCTTGCAGGTGGCTTGTTGCACTCACCATCCGCGTCAAAGCGCTGCCAGACCTCCCAGAAGCCAGCGGCGTCCAAGAGCCCCGGAGTCGGGCCGCGGGCGCTGTCCATGGTGCTGACAACGACGACGGGGCACCTGCGCGGAAGGCCCTGAGCAACTTTGGCACGGACTCCTCTGCAGTATTTCTCGACTCCCTCTCCTGCTGCTTTCGCTGTCTGATTAGCTTTGAGCACCTGTCGCTGAAAAGGATGCGAGGGCTGCTGGCCGTGGCGTTGCTGAGCCGTCCCTCAGCCCTCAACAAAACCAGCTACTCGATGCCCGCCCCGCTCCTGGCGCGCGGGTCCCCGCCCCGCCCAGCGCGCCGTCCTGGCAGATCCTGTCTGTCTCTGCGCTGTGGGGGATTCAGGAAGAAAGAAACTGTCTCCAGGCGTCCACGGCTCACTGCTTTTGCCCTTTAACTTGTTTGTCAGACTCAGAGAAGACATCCCTGTTACGCTTGACTCACCTTCCAAACTTGTGTCTCAGGGGGTTTTCTAGGGAGAGCTGCCTCATTTAAAGGGTTGCAAGAAGTGTGAGTGTCAGGGCCCTTTGGACTTGAAGACTTAGAAATGTAATGTGTGGGGAGGGGAGGGGAAGAGAGGGGAGAAGGATGGTGATGGCGGTAAGTGGTTGCCTTTAAGCAAGGGGTAAGTCAATAGCAATTATTGAATCCTGATGGTATAGGACATACACCTTGATATACCATAAGGCACTATAAGGAATTGGAACTAAACAGATACTGCAGGTCACTGTGATTTAAAGTAGCATCATTAGAATGCTAAGCGAAATATAAACTAAGCCATACTCTGCCAGGAAAACAGAGTCTAAGGGAGATGTGCCTGGCTGCAGGGTACTTAGGTAGACCGTTTAAATGATTGTGTTTGGCTCCTAAGAGCCACATTAAAATCAAAGGATAAAAATCAGCTGCAGGAACACAGAGCTTTCTAATATTCAGGACTTCAAAATTTGGCAATGCTTTCTGAAAAAAATGTACAAACTACACTGATACCTTTTGACTATATGCCTAGAACCTCTTGTTGGATAATCTATAGAAAGTGCTTGGATATTAGATAAGAAATTTGAACCAGATGTAGATCTTGTTTATGGTACCCTGACTCTGGCATTAGCATTCAGACTGATTTACAAAAAGCACACATGCATAAGTCATCTAAACCAGAGTAGTGAAAAGAACATGGCACTCATGGTCAGATAGTCCTGGGTCAGGATCCCAGTTCCAGCTTTGTGACCTGCACCATTAACTGTCATCTCCCCAAACCACAATTTTCTTATCTATAAAATGAGGATTATAACAACTGTTTTGGAAGATCAGAGCCATGCATAGTAATGCACAATGAATTATAGCTGCTATGGTGTTGTAGATGATGAGGGCTGACTCTATTACAGAAAACAAGTAAAGTCTAAGGGATTGTCATAGCCAAAAGAAACCTAATGAGACATGATAAAGAAATTTAATGTTCTACCCTGGATGGGATGATGGAACAGAAGAAGGCCATTAGATAAAACATTAAGAAAATTTGAATAAATAAGGACTTGAGTTAATAACAATGAAAAAATGGTTTAGAAGAAAACAGTTCTGTACTGAGACCAGCTCGGCCATAGAGTCCGCCACCCAGGTGGTGCTGAAGGTATTGAGAAGCAGACACCCAGAGAGAACAGCAAAGTGGAACCATTCAGGGACCAACAGCCTTCCGAGCTGAGCCCCAGTGGCTGACGGTATTCCGCCAGGCTGAGGGCCCCAAGCAGATTCTGACCCATGTAGTCATTCTCTCTGAACAGGTGATTATTATTAACAAACAGGTGTTCTGTGTTTTCTCATAGAACCAAAATAAACTAGGTAGGCAGCTGGTGCCTGCTTACCACTGATCAAGGACAGACCAGAAAGTATTCTCCATGAGGGAGCCACGGGGGCAGGTCACATATCCCATGCTTAAAGAATTGTTTTAACCAGTGTATGGTATACATATACTGTTTTGCTGCTTTAGAATGCCCCAAGCTGTTTTCCACTTGCGTGGGGGAGGCTGGGTTTTCCTTGCCATCATTCTCAGCTAACAATATATTTTATCATAGACTCAGCATTTCTCAGCAGCTCTGGGTTCAGGGCCCAGCTTTGCCTGTTACTAGCTGTGTGTAATATTGGGCAAGTTACTCAAAAGAAGCTTCACTTTCTTTGACTGTAAAATGGGAATGATAGTAGTATTTACCTTGTGTTATCATAAAGGTCAAACAAAAAAATCATATAAACCTATTGTATACACAGTAACGCTCAGCATAAGTTAGCTACCAAAATGATGAATCTTCCCTACATACATATTTGGAAGATGGTGAGGTAAACTTCAGGATTTCTGAGGAGTGTGGCTTAGGCTAAAAGAGGAAAAACAATATCACTGATGAAGCAAGTGCTGGGTACAAAAACTGGAGAAAAGCATATGTAGCAAAGGAGGGCGAAAGAGTTCAGTATCCGTAATTATCATCTGTGACTTTGGGAAATTATTGGATACAATGTCAAGCACCAGTTAGGAAAAGTAATTGGTATGAACTTACCAGGGCTGATCTTGTTTTCTGGTAAACAGTGGAAAAAGATAAAAACAAGGCAGATTTCAGAAGTAATAATCAAGATCTAATGTGGAGGGATAAATCATAGTAAATCTCTGCGATGGGCTTTGTGGCATACACAGAAATCTTGATTTTGAAGATTGGTTATCCAGAAAAATTCTCAAAACATAAGATTAAGATTAAAAAGCAAGTTACAAAAGTATACATATATCATGACTCAGTTCTGCAAAATAAAATACATGTTTCTATGCAGAGAAAACATGGAAGATATACACTAATGACATTAATGATATGTTTCTCTGGAGTGGGGAAGAGGGAGGCCCACAGATGATTTTAATTTTGCTATTTGTAATTCTTTTATCTTAAAACTTTGTGCAGTAAGCATATAATGCAAGCTATTATACTTTTTTAAGCTGTGAAAGTTAAATCTAGGGGAAGAAGAAGAAAAGTACAGCCACAAAGATTACTGTTCTTAGGACTGGAGAACAAACAGAGGTTGCAGCACTTTCCAAGAGCCTGTCATCTGGAGCTCTCTGGGGGGCTGCAATCGCCATTCAAAGATCTATTTCCTGTTTTCTTCGCATCCAAATATTTATCATGGCACTAGGTAGATACTGCTTAGGTATCCTGCATTCCCTCATATAAAGTTTTCTCTTTGAGAAAATCATCCAAGCCCTTAACAGGGAAGAGAGCCAGTAGGAAGGTATTTAAAGATCTTGTATCAGGAAGGAGACACCTCTAAGATCGCCTCGTTGGAAAAGTCTTCCTACCTAAAAATGGAGATAGGTATGGAGATAGGGACGAAAGAACCAGAGGCGGTTATCAGAGCCCCTTCCTGTCCAAAAAGAGAACTTCAGCAGCCGGAATCAACTTGAAATACAGTATGCATCTTATGGATTAATTAGCACCTTCCACAGAGATTCTGATTTAAATGGTCTGGAGTAAGACCTCTACATTGATTTTTTTTTTTTTTAAGAGTTCCCTTAGGGATTACATTAGAACCACTGATTAACCTTTTGTCTGTAAGTTTTCTGCTGCTCATATTTTGGTCATTTTATTATTTGGGTATGGCATCTCTGAAGGATAATCGAGAAAAGCGAAAAACTTCTAAAGAATTAACATTATTTTCTTATTAATACACTGTCTCTTTCACAAAAAAGGTTAGAATTTATATTTATATGTCATTCTGGTAAGTTTTGACAATTGATGGCTGAAACTAGAGATTAAAATGAGTTGTTTTTCTTTTTTTCCCTCCTGATTTCATTTTCTCCTGCAATCATTTCCTGCTTTTCTCATTAGCATAGCTAATTGATGGTTAGTTGCACAAGCAGCAGCAGTGGTCTATAATTTGAAGCATTGCTAATTAACCGTGATGCATGCATTCAGTTCTACGAAAATATCTCCATCCTTTTACAAATTCAGAATGATATTTCTAACTGGAAAAATAAACAATGCTCATCTTCCAATAGTTATTGAACATTCAAGCATCGTAGACACCCCATAGACTGTACAGTAGACCTTAGAATTCAAAAAGACAGCCTTGGTTTAATGCCACACCTGTTCCAAAGGGCTGTGCAAGCGGAACAAAAGAAGCTGGAGAATGCTTTTCATGAGAAAACAGGAAAACACTAGAAATAGAGTTAACACGTTTAAAATATATACATCTTATTGTTTCCTTTGCAATCACATGAATAGTACAGATAAACAATAAAGAAAAACTTCTCCATAATTTTAACAGCTAGCAATAACGAGCAATAATGAGTTTATGTGCTTTCAGCAATTTTTTATATGCACAAAAAGTAGACTACACTGCTCTGCAACTTGCTCATGTCACTTAATATTATGAAGCATGTCATTAAATATTCTTCTGTGGTATTATTTTAATGCTGGTATTATCATCATTTCACTAATGTCCTCTTTTTAGACTTTTTAATTGTCCCTAGGTTTTTACTATCATGAATCTCTGCTGTTACAGCTAAATGTTTGCAAGCTCTAGTAATTATTTCTTTGGGATAAAGTTCTAAATGCACAACTGCTGGGCTAAAAAAATGTATAACATTTTAAGTCTTCAGTAACATATGGTTAAAAATGGCCACCGTCTGAATTTTACTGATTTATACTGCTATTAGCAGTGGAAGAGATACCTTCTTACACCATTTTTAACAACAAAAATAAAAAATCTTCGAATAGTTTATAATAGTTAATAACGATTTTATGGTGATTGTTTGGGATAGTTTAGGAGTTTTTAAGAGTTAGGCTATGTGTTAAAGTTGAAGCCTACCACTGTCAAATGGCTCTTCAAAATCTCTTGTCCTCTCTGCCTTTCCTACCCCGCAGAACACAGCATCTGCACAGTGTCCTGCAAACAGCAGCTATTTAGTATTCTATATCACCCCAATGACAGCATCTTTTCTTAACGAGCTGACATCACTAAATTATGGAAGAAGACTTCTATAACCTATGCTAAAGCACAAAAGCAGTTCTTTAAAAGCTCTAGGTCTATTAGAATAAGTTCAAACTGTAAATATTTTTCCAGCCACTTACACAGCCATCTTCTTACAAACTTAGTAATACAAATACATAGCGTAGCTTTTTATTTTCTTCCTTATCTTTTCCCCTTCTGGGTCTACATTCCTAAATTACACAGATGTTTTACCTCAGCACCAAGTCTGATACATAGCACTTACTAAACTAATGGTAGGCATAGCTAAATCTAGGTATCTACACAGAATAAGGAGATTATATTTATTTCCCAAATAGCTTGTAAATTTTGCTTACAAAATGTTGATACATTAATAATCATTTCATTTTAACTTAGTTATGTATGTCCTTGTTAATTTGTAGCTTTTAAAAATATAATAATTTCAAAGCTATAAATTTCCCTCCAAGTAAGGCTTAAGAGGCATCCTATGAGTTTTAATTATAGTTTATATCTGAATCCCACTGTGATTTTCCTTGGTCCATAAGTTAAAATGTTTCCTAAATTCTAAATACACACGGTTTATGTAACTTTTTTTTGTAATTCACTTTTAAATCTAATTGCATTGTAGGTGGAAAATGTGCTCTATAGTAGCTGTCTTTTGAAATTTGTTGAGGATTGCTTTATGGCCCTTTATAAAGTAAATATTCATAACTTTTTAATATGTGCTTGAAAAATATATGAATTTCTCTATTTGGGGATGTAGTGTTCTATGTATGGATGTCCATCACATCAGTATGTTAGTTACGTTATTTAAACTTCTATGTCCTTACTGATTTTTAGCCTGCTTAAAAATTATGAAGAGGTATGTTTAAGGCTTCCATTCTGATGGTGGATCTGTCTGGTTCTTCTTGTCATTATTTTTTTGTTTTGTTTTGTTTTATGTATTTTGAGACTATGTGACTAGGTGAATATTGATTAAAAGTTAGCTGCTCTTGGTGAACGGATCCCTTTTATTATTGTGTAGTGACTTTTATCTCTTGTAATTTTTTTGCTCTATTTATCTAATATTATTATAGGTGCATGTGCTTTCTTTCGCAGTGTTTACATCATCTAGCATTTTCATCCATTACATTCATCATCTTGCATGTTTTAGGCTGTGTCCATAGAATATTTAGCTATTTTTACTTATCGTAATTACTGATATATTTGCATTTTTCATGTTATTTTTCTTGCCTCTGTGTGTTTATTTTTTCTTTCCTCTCTGCTTTTTGCTTGATAAAGTTTTTTCTCTCGTTCAGTGTTTCTTATTAACTTGGAAATTATACATTCATCTTCTGTTTCAGTTTTTTTAATCCTAGAGCTATCAATATGCATATATGATTTTTAAAGTAAAAATTAATACATTTACAGCCCTTGCACGTAACATTAAAACCACAGACTATTTTAGAACTGTCCATCCCATTCCAAGTTACATACTATTGTTACCATGTATTTTAAGTCTATTATTTATTTGTTTATTTATTTATTTATTTTGAGACTGAGTCTCACTCTGTTGCCCAGGCCAGAGTGCAATGGTGCAATCTTGGCTCACTGCAACCTCCGCCTCCGGAGTAGCAGGAATTACAGGTGTGTGCCACCATGCCCAGCTAATTTTTTTTATTTTTAGTTGAGATGGGGTTTCACCATCTTGGCCAGGCTGGTCTTGAATTCCTGACCTGAGATCCACCCGCCTCCGCCTCCCAAAGTGGTGGGATTACAGGTGCGAGTCACTGCAGCCCACCACAAATGTATTTTTAATTCACAAAATATTACCATTATTTTTTCATCAAGTAATATTTGTTTAGATTTTCCCATATAATTGTCATTGTTTTTGTTCATCTAATTCTTCTTGCATTTCAGAAATTCCATCTGGGATGACTCTTATTCTTACAAAAGTGCATCCTTTAAAATCCTGTTTATTCGAGGCCTGGTGGAGGGAAAGTCACCATTCGTCTGAAAATGTCTTTATTTCACCTTTGCTCTCGACAAATCATGTTGCCAGATACTGATTTTTATGGTGACAGCTATTTCCTCTCAGAACTCTGAGATGATTTTTCCCTGAGGACTTCCTGAATTCCACTGCTGCTGTTGAGCAGTTGGCTATCTGTCTCTGCAGTTCCCTTGTAGGTCTCCGTGGTTTAGCTCTGCTGCTGTTGAGAAGTGGCTGTCTGTCTCTGCAGTTCCCTTGTAGGTCTCCGTGGTTTAGCTCTGGCTGCTTTAAGGATTTTTCTCTGTCTTTTGGATTTCTGCAGTTTCAGTACAATATGTCTAGAGTTGGTGTTTTTTTTTTTTTTTTTTAATCCTGCTTAAGATTCACGGGCTACCTGAATCTGTGATTTGATCTCTCTCATCAGCTCTAGAAAAGTCTCAGCTATTTACTCTTTAGTATCTCTCTCTCCACTCCTTCCCTCACCCTAACCAGCTCTCTCTGCTTTTCTCCTGGGATTGTTAAAACATAGATGAGTCTTTCTCACTTTAAGTCTCCTCTTCATTACCATTTGTACTCTCCGCCACTTTGTTTATGCATATTGCATAATTTTTTATGATCCATCTTTCAATTCACTAATTCTCAGTGCAGCTCTTTTTAATCAATTGTTAGTCATCATTTAAGTTTTTAACATTATATATTTTGCTCTTTTTAAAATATATTTGACTATGTGTCATAGTTCCTTGTTCTTCTATTTTCCATCTCTTAATGATTTAAACCCAATACATTTAATTATTGAACATTCTGTTTATTTTTCCCATCTCTGAAGTCTGATTCTACTGTATGTTATTCCTGCTAGATCTCACAAATAGTGACTTATTTTCTTATGTTATTTCCATAATTTTGGCTGTATACATTCATAATTCTTGGAGCTTTGTCTATGGGAACACTTTAAAGCCTAGGCTGAAGGCGAGTTTCTCTAGAGAGGATTTGCAATTGCTTACACCAGATGTCTATGGCACCATCTGCCCCAGGCAACTTTAAACTAAATTCATAGGTTGAGGCTTTTTTGTTTTGTTTTGTTTAAAACCCAGTTAGAATGAATTCAGGCAGCAAACATGTATGAGGCCAATTTGTGGTTAGAAATTCTTAGGAAAGTTAGATGATTTTTCCTTTCCATCTGCACCGCAGTTTAGAAGAGATATTTTTTTAATGAAGTCACTTGGGTTTTATTATTTCTAGATTCCACTAACATTGATGGGACTCCTCCTTAGGCTTTTTCTCTTGGTGCTGTGAAATTTGAAGGACAAATCTGATTTGCTAAATATCTTCAAAGCAGAAACTAGATTCAGCCTACGCTTACCTCTCTGCATGTCTACTTTTACTTAGCTAAGACTCTTAGTATCTTTGACTAAATGGTCCATGCATCAGTGTATTTTTATGAGTTTGAAAATAGTCCATCCAGCATTTTCAGTTTTTCTTCAGTGGACTGGTGTGATGGTTAATACTGTCAACTTGATTGAACTGAAGGATGCCAAGTATTGATCCTGGATGTGTCTGTGAGGGTGTTGCCAAAAGAGATTAATATTTGAGTCAGTGGGCTGGGAAAGGCAGACCCACCCTTAATCTGGGTGGGCACCAACTAATCATCTGCCAATGTGGCCAGAATATAAAAACAGGCAGAAAAACACCAGTTGGCTTTATTCAAGTCTTCGAAGGTTTGCAGAAAATGTTTCAGCCTATAATAATAATATCTCCAAAATTTCAAGACAAAGACATTATAATTATGCATACATGATTATACATACTTTCATAAACATGCATAACAAACACATTTTATAAGCCACTTTCTTCTCCTTTGTTTTGTCTTTAGCAATTGTGTGGTCTCACCTCACTGCAACCTCCACCTCCCAGGTTCAAACAATTCTCCTGTCTCAGCCTCTCAAGTAGCTGGGATTACAGGCGCCTGCCACCATGCCCAGCTATTTTTTTGTATTTTTAGTACAGACGGGGTTTCACCATGTTGGCCAGGCTGGTCTCGAACTCCTGACTTCAAGTGATCCACCCACCTCGGTCTCCCGAAGTGCTGAGCCACAGTGCCCAGCATTCTTCCCTTTCTTAAGTTAAAGATACACAGGTCTCTTAATAGCAGCAGGTGGTCTGCAGGACAGTCTAGTGGGTTTCTAGCCATTAGGTCCTTCTGCTGGGGACCTGGATCATTACTCCAGCTCAGTCTGATTAGACAGGGGATGGGGCAAATTCTCTGTGCTACTTAGTTGTTACATCACCACTGAGGCTGGACTCAGGTGTACTTGCAGCCCCGAGCAGGCTGCGTAATTTCCTTCCATGCTCTGAATGTAGAGCCGTGTATGCACTGGTGCCCAGCTGAGGGCTCAGAGGCCCCTGGCCAAGCTCTCAGGTAAGTAAACATTTGGTCTGTTATTCACCTCTTAGCAAATGTTCTGCCATATTATTGAGAGCTCACAGAGAGACTGCCCTTGGCCAGAATCCCCAGGTCATCCTACTCTATTAATAGGCCCTTTTTCTTTCTTTCTTTTTTTTAATTTTCTATCCATGGAATCACAGAAATGTTCCTTTTTTAAACCTAAATGTAAGATTTTTTTTCTGAATACATTTTAGCATATTGGTTCCAGTCTGATTTTAGACCCTTCTTTCAAAGCCCCAGCTCCAAATTCCCCTCCCCTCCACTTTCTCATTCCACCCTCCTGCCTCCTGAAAACAGAGGATCGATTCCTAATATTTAACATTGGGTATGGTGTGGGCACTAAACCATCAGAAAGGACACTAACCACAGTGCAGGGGCTAAGGGAGGTGCCCAGGCCCAGGCCGCTGCTGTACCAGGCTTTATTCCTTTTTGGCGGCGGGGGGGTTAGATTACAGAAAGGTCTAAGGCGTCCTGATGGGAAGGATGAGTTTGCTGGGCTGGTAGGGGAGGGGACCTGCAGGTGTTCCTCACAGTGGCTATTACCAATTGATAAGAAGCTACTTCAGTATTGTATCGCCTGTTGTGGGAACACCTGACGGATCTTTTGAATTTGAGTTCTTTTTAGACTGAGAAAGTGTGATGGCCCTAATGCTCCTGGCAGGGAAATGGAGTATGGAACCGTGGCTTGGTCATGGTTCACAGGCAGAGAGGGGCAGACTCAGGATCTTCACTCTGATCTCCAACTCCTATACTCCTGCCTCTGGCCATGTTCCCACAGTTGCCAGTGAATATGACCAGACAGGATCAAGTATAAGAGAAGTAGCAGAAAATCAGCAAAAGTATTTTTCCATGAAGCCAGACACAAAGACACCTACTATATGATTACAATGCATATGAAATTTCTACCAAAAAAAAAAAAAAAAACAACAACAAAACTCTACAGACCAAAAGGAGACCCATAGTCAGAGACATCAAAGATATCTACTTTTTTGACGAAAAACAGGCAGGACGGATCTTTTTGGGTGATGGAAGTGTTAAAAACAAAAACAAACAACAAAAAAACTGGATGATGGTGGTGCTTACACAATCAGATGAATTTACCAAAATTCATCAAACTATATTTAAAGTGGGTGAATGTTATTTATATAAACTCTACCTCAGTAAAGCTGTTGACAAGGATTTTTTTAAAAAAAGAAAGAGGCGTGGCGCGGTGGCTAACACCTATAATCCCAACACTTTGGGAGGCCAAGGCAGGCGGACTGCTTGAGGTCAGAAGTTTGAGACCAGCGTGGCCAATGTCTTGAAACCCCATCTGTATTAAAATCCAAAAATTAGTTGGGCATGGTGGCAGGTACCTGTAATCCCAGCTACTCGGGAGGCTGACGCAGGATAATTCTGTCTCTAAGGACAGAAGTTGGGCACTTCAAAGTTGGTGTTAACTCCTTCTCACAAGTGATCTCAGTTTATAGAGCTATTTAAAATGGCCAGTTTATTTCTAGCTGGTCCATAAGAAAAATACTGGCTTTCTGAAATCCCTTAGGACAGTGGCAACCCACATTATATTTATTCAAGAGGTCAGTGCGGTTCAATTGTCTAAATATTTACTGTTAGCCCACCCAGTGACAGGCACCTTTCAAGGCCAGTCTGAGACAGTTGCTGGCAGCAAATAACTGGTACTCAACTGAAAATAGAGAACTTGAAGTTTGTGGCATGGAAGATGGGGTTTCTAGGAATAGTAACCAAGAGAAGCAAATATAGTGCATATGACTTACTAATTAGTGAATTATCTGCAAAGACATTCTTTTTGTTTAACGTAACATGTTTTCAATGATTTTTTGACAATAAACAGCATGTAATACAAGTGAAGTTTCAACTAAAAAGGAACCAGATCCAAGTTAATTACTTAAAATGATAAAACTTCCTGTTCCAAAAAAGCAAACACTGAAATTTTTTCTTGCTTACAGGATGACTTAAAACTAATTTTCCAGGATGACTTAAAACTAATTTGGTTCCTTATTGCCAGATATTTCCCTCCTCAACACCGTGTCACACTCTCTGTTCCATCTGTGGCTCCCTTCCAACAAAGCCCGCCTGGTATCTGCCTCACAGTTGGCCCAAAAGAAACTTGGCAATCGTGGTATGTTCCATCTCTTCATCTGAACTGCAACGTCTACATAATGTTCTCTTCCATTATTGATTGCTGGATGACATCGCATAGAGAACAGCAGTCATTTACTTGCTCACAAGGCTGTAATTTGGCCCAGACTCGGCAGGGGAGGCTTATTGCTGCTGCTTGTGGCATCACTTTGATGGGGCCTAAATGGCCTTGGGAGAAAGGCCTCTCTCACCTGGCTGGCAGGTGGTGCTGTCTGTCAGCCAGGAGCTCAGCTGGAGCTTTCCAGCAAGATGGCCCAGTTTCCCTCCAGATGGCTCACCTGGGATTCTCATAGCATAGCAGCTGGATTCTGACAGATTCTTTGCTTGACCAAACTTTTGACAGGCTCCTGAATTTTCTCCTAGGCTCATCTGTACCCTTTTTGTAAAATCCACTACCTGGTTGGACAGGTCTCTGGTAATGTGGGACCAGGTGTGATTTCTAGGGAGAAGAGAGGTTCATAGGCTGGTGTTTGGCATGTAGCAGACACTCTGTAAATATTTGCTAACATTTAATGAAGAGAGCACTGCCCACCTCCTAGAGAGTGTCAGAGACGGCAGCAGCACTGAGGAGGTGAAAGGAAACTTCTGGATGTTTCCAGAATCTAACCTATGCAGCTTCTACTAATGGAAAATCTGTCTGCTCACCAAGGAGGCCTCAGGAGAAGACCTCCAAAAAGTGCACCCTGACTCAGGCCAGGAAATGCCAAGAGGCAGCTGGGTGCGGTGCTTACGACTGTAATCCCAGCGCTTTGGGAGGCCAAGGTGGGCGGATCATGAGGGCAGGAGATCAAGACCATCCTGGCTAACATAGTGAAACCCCGTCTCTACTAAAAAAAAAACAAACAAAAAAAAAAAAAATTAGGGCGTGGTGACACGCGCCTGTAGTTCCAGCTACTCAGGAGGCTGAGGAAGAATTGTATGAACCCAGGAGGCAGAGGTTGCAGTGAGCCGAGATTGCACCACTGCACTCCAGCCTCAGTGACAGAGCAAGATTCCATCTCAAAAAAAAAAAAAAGAAGGAAACGAGGCTGAATAAGAAGAGCAGGCTCCTCGGGTTCCCCAATGCCATCCTGGTGTGTACCATGAGTTTGCAGAGCCTTAGTGAAGCCCATTCAATGAATGCTGAATATGAAATATACATGTCTCCTGTTGTAAGTTCGACATAAATTTGAACCTCTTTAAATTCATTTTTTTTTTTTTTTTCAGTTTTCACAGGATGGGTTCAGCAGAAAGCTAGCTCTGAGTTGCAGACTGGTGTGCAAGAGGGTTGTTGGGGGTGCTCTTGGAATCAACAACTGTGGATGGGAAGGAAAGGAAGGAGGTAGGATTGGGCAAAGGGAAAGTTGAGCTGTGATGCTGTCCCCACAGAGGCCGCAGCCTACCTGAGTTCTAAGATGGGGTGATTTTTCACAGCTGTTCTGAATTGAGGTGAGGGGCTGGACTTTCATGTTTATGCATTGATCAGGTATTAGATGAGCTGCCAGGCGTGTGACCTTGAACTAGCTAGGTCTCAGCCAAGGCAACTCCCTCAGGGAGCTGACAGCTGAAGTCGTCTGCCAGTGGCAGCTGAGTTTACAAATTTGTTATTCCTAAAGGGAGATCTGAGTGTTGCAACGCATGTCCACCACAATGGGGGAGCATAAGTTAATATAAAACAGTAATGTGGAAAAGCAAAGCCCTCTCATAACCAAATAGTTGTCCCAGTCACGGCCCAGTCCCTTGCTGTGCAGAGCATGCGTGAAACTATGTGATTCACTAATTTATGTTCCCTCAGCTCCATTAATCAAACTCCAAGAGCCAAAGGATGGAGATTCGGTCTTCGGGGATGAACACTCAGACCACTTCCTGTTACATAACAGGTGCTCATCAAATATTGAACAAGCTAACAAAATGAGAAAGCATAACTGGCAAGAAGCTTGATTTGTATTTGAGATATTCTCAGGAGTCAGGTATAGAGAGAGGGAATATGCTCCAAAGCCATATTCAATGGAGCTACGCCTGAGGGAATCGTTGAAACGGATTGGGTCAGACATGCAACGTAGGATGCTGTGATTGAATGATGGCTGCCCCTTCAATCTTCAGATGTCTTGTGTGGTTCTTTGGGCTTCTCCAGAGAAGGGAATGAGACAATGAGGCATAGAGTCTTCCTCCCCCTTAATCCGCAGCACATCTTGTCATAGTAACAATGGCCCCAGTCTTGTCCACCATCAAAGGGGAAATCTTGGCACGGTGGACACTCAGCCTTGTTCCTTGTAGCTTGAACATCTGGCATTTCCAAAGCAGCATGCTAGTGTAAAATGTGCACAGAGCTCAAGGCACACGCGGGTTTTTTCGCTTGTGTCAGTTGCTGTCACTGGGCTCCCTAAGTGTCAATGCTAACAACGGGCAGTGCCAGGCATGTGGGCTGCACTGACATCCCCTCATTAACCTCAGGGTCTTGCTTTGCTTGCCTTTTGCCAGTGACTGGAGAGCTAACTTCTTCCCATAGTTCAATTAAATGAAATTGGATTTAGTGAGAGGAAGTTTCTTCCTTTTGTCTTTTCCAGGAATAATCAATCTAATTAACATGTTCATGCCCCCAGAACTTTTTAAAATCTCTCCCTCCTGTTTCAATTAAACTTATTAGTGACACTGATTTCTTTTTTAAGTTATTAGAAGGTTGGAGCAGTTTGCAAGGCCTATTCAGAACAAGGCATTCGCACAGCGACACCTCAGAGTGGGTGCTCCTGTAGCCACAAGAGCGAGTCCATTGCTTTTCCTTCTTGGACAGGCCAAACACACAGTCACCGCCAGTCTTCTTTGGGCCGGCCACTTCTGGGCCATAAGGCTGCCCTCAGACCCTAAGCCACTCAAGGATGTTGGTTTCTAACCCCCTGCTCAGGCCTCAGAGGCACCTGGGACCCAAAAAGCCAGGAAAGCTGAGCTTCTTTTCCACCCACAGGAGTTAAGTGGTGTGGCGGACAGCAGGAAGAGGCAGGGTGCTGGAGGGATGCTTGGAAGACCTGTTTCCATCTGAACGTGAGGCTCTGCAGGTCCTGTTTTTGTCATGGCTCGGGTCTCTAGTAATGAATATTCACTTACTCACCTGAGAGGCGGCAAGGGTACACATTCTTTTCAGAATGCACCATCCCTTCAGCCAGGAATGCTAGGTGGCCTCTGTATTAATTACAACTTTTGATTTATTTTCTGTAATTATTATTATTATTGAGACAGTCTCACTCTGTTGCCTCTGCAGTGCATGGTGTGATCTCAGCTCACTGCAACTTCTGGCTCCGGGGTTCAAGCAAATGCTTGTGCCTCCGCCTTCCCATTTTCAGGGATTACAGGTGTGCACCACTGTGCCTGGCTAATTTTTGTATTAGCCATATTTGCCAGGCTGATCTCGAACTCCTGGTCTCAAGTGATCTGGCCTGCCTTGGCCTCCCAAAGTGCTGGGATTTACAGGCATGAGCCACCATGATGGGCCAGTTTTCTGTAATTCTGTATCTTGGGGCTTTGCTGACACTAAAGGGACTGTCTCAGGTCTAGCCACTTCTCAGAGGCAGTGTACGAATCACCTGGAAGGGTGCCTTTCATAAGCAAACTAACCAATCCAGCGTCTCCCCACCCCACAACCTCCTTAAAGTGGAAGTGGGCTCTCACACTCCAGGCTACTATTTCCCAGCGTAAACACCCCAAGGCCAGGTACTAGACAGCTCAGGACAGTTGCTCTACCCTGAGCCCTGATATTCCCAAACTAGCCAATCCTAAGCCTGCTTACCTGACCTCACTCATTCTTTCTCATGAGAAACACAGGAAGAACATTTGCCCCCATTTCCCTCCACCTCCCGCTGCCTCCTGACCAAACCTGGAGCTTCTCCATGTGGCCCTGCATGGTATGGTGTGCACTGTTTTCTTGGGAACTGTGAGGAATTGGAGATTTTTTTTTTTTTTTTGAGACAGAGTTTCGCTCTTATTGACCAGGCTTGAGTGCAATGGCACAGTCTTGGCTCACTGAAACCTCCACCTCCCGGGTTCAAGCGATTCTCCGGCCTCAGCCTCCTCAGTAGCTGGGATTACAGGCATGTGCCACAACACCCTGCTAATTTTGTATTTTTCCATGTTGGTCAGGTTGGTTTCGAACTCCTGACCTCAGGTGATCCGCCTGCCTCGGCCTCCCAAAGTGCTGGGATTAGAGGCCTGAGCCACCGCGCCCAGCCTCACCTTTTCAATAGTAGTTGTCTCTTGATGTGTTTACCTCACCATACCTAAATACTAAGAAAACCTACATTTAAAACAGCTTCCTAGTCCCTGTCTTGGAAGACAACCTGTAATCATTCGCCGTGGTGGAGGAAAGCCATCTCTCTCCCTGTGTCTGAACAGGGGCTGAAGGCGCACGTAGCTGAGCCTGCTTCACTCTCCCTCCGGACCAGCCAGGAAGACGACGCCTGGCAATGCAGTTTCAGACCCTGTTTCAACTTTGGAATCATTTTCTCCTCATAGGTATTAACTTAATTTTTATACATTTTTAAGACCCATTAAAGAAAATCCTCATGAGCACTTATGGTACAGGAG
The DNA here is from genome assembly GCF_009761245.1 of Sapajus apella. NCBI lineage: Eukaryota > Metazoa > Chordata > Mammalia > Primates > Cebidae > Sapajus > Sapajus apella. Next base: position 1,063,872 of record NW_022437124.1, on the reverse strand, counting down.
GATAGGAGACAGCTTGGAAGACAAGAGAAAGGAATACATGTCCACAAGAAGAACATTTTCCAGTTCATTTCCAAAAAGTACTCCTGTCCAGCCCTGCTAGGCCCAGGGTGGCCGAGTTGGTTTCTATCCCTGCTTGGACCATCATCTCTCTGGTAGTCTGACGAGGTCTCAGGACTCCTTCTCATAGCAAATATTTCATATAAATAAAGTAGAATACAGGGCATTATAGAGGAAACTAAGAATATTGAGATACAGTTATCAGGCTATGTTAAAGTTTGACTTAGAAGTCTAATGGTGAATGGGAGAACGTATCACGATACCTGCGGTGGTTGTAAACAGATCTAAAAATGCTTATGATTTACATTGTCCCAGGCACTGTTAATACTATTATAGTTGGACATGCTAATAACTGAAAGAAATTCTAAATTGCAAAGGAGGCTAATGAAAATAAAGAAGCCTTTTTTTTTTTTTTTTTTTTTTCCACAATTCAAGCTCACAGACAGATGCCGGGCATTCTCCCCAGCCCGTGGCATGCAGGATATGCACTCTGCCTAGAGCTTTGAAAATCAGTAGCAGGCGGAGGAACTGGTCTCCTCTGCTGAGTGTGCCTGAGCCACAGTAGTGCTGGCTTCAGCTAGGAGTGCCCACCAGTGGTTTCAGGCAGCAAATCATACTTATACTTGCAAATGGTCCCCGCTTCCCTCACATCTAGTCCTTACAGGCAAAGAAGGCTCCATCAAGGTGCCTGGGATGCAGTAAGAGCAAACAAGCTAAGTGCCCTTTAGACAAAATCTGTCTGTGCTCTGTAGAAATGGAAAGGCAGGGGGTTCTGGTCCTCTATGTCCAGTGAGAGATCTGTCCAGGTGTCACAGAATTGAATCGTCTCATTTCTAGGCATGGCGTATGGCCACCCTATGCTCACGAATTATCCGTGTTACATACCACATTTCTGATGCCCGTGAGTCACCCTAACGATGCTGTAAAGAGAGGGAACTAAAGCAAAAGACGCAGGAAACATCATGCAAAGGTGGGAATTGCAGCCTTGGAAGGGAGGAAGGTCACCTGGGGAAAGGAGATGGTACATGATGAGCCAACCTCAAAATGACTTGATCAGAGAGGACAGGCTTCAGTGAGGACTGGTCAGGCCAAAGGGTCAAATGTCCACTTACATTCTTTGCTTTCAGTAAGTGGAAAGCAGTCTCTCTCTTTTCCCCACTTCTCTGAGGATGTGAGGGAAGAGGATGGGAGACCTTTTGACCCTTTGGGAACGGTCTAGGAATGTCCCCAAGATGAGCTTCTGCCTGCATGGACCTGCCATTTCCTCACTGCCATGGGTAAGGCCACTCCTGCATGGAAGAATGCCTGTGCAGTTCGTTTCTGAATCCTCTGCAGGGTTTCAATGTCTAGAAGGTCAAGCATGTCTTCCCAGCAGTGGGTTTTCTGCATCCAGGCCACTGTGATCCCATGATAGGCAACCTGAGTGGCCTCCACCCTGACAATGCTTCTGTCTTTGAGAGAATTCTTTTCTTCACATCTCCAGAAACTGCGGTTAAGTGTATGCTCTTACTGTTAGAAGAGACCTCACAATCACTGTATGTCACGGGGGTGCAAAGTTGTGCCTAATCCTGCAATCCTGCTAGTAGCGGTTTGGGTGTGGAGGCATGAAACAGGCCCCAGTGTAAGCCGTGTGTACCCAGTAAGTGATGGCTTCGCTGTGAGTTACACCTAACACAAGCTGTAATTGGAAAGTGTGTATGGATTACCCTGGTCCTATTCAAACGTGCCACTGCACAATAACAGCAAGGACAGTGTCCTTGGAGAACACACATTTTGTTTCTACTGATTTCAAGAAATCTCTGACTCGGGAGAGTTTCTTCATGAGACCGATTTTCAAGTATGGCTTAGAGACTTAATCTCTATTAAACTTCCTTAAAAACGAAAGGAAGCTACAAATTTCAGTTGTGATTACAAAATAACATACAATCTGACCTCAGACAAAGAAATCTTGAGATGCAAGCTGCAGGTCTCAAATGCTTTGCCCTACATTGTGAGGCTTAGTGATTTAGACACTGATCAACACTTCAAAACCCAGGCAGACCACCTTGGCTTTGGGCCAGTGATAACCATTTGCAGAGAAGCCGAATTCCCCCATTCTCCCATGTCTGTATGTGATGCAAACACTGCATACCTCTTAACTCACCTTGATTATAGCCCCAGCAGGTTAAATTATGGCCTGTTTCACTGAGCGGAGCCTTTCCCCATTCTCAGCGTTGTGACCTGTCGTGTATAAGAGCCAAGAGTCACAGAAGGCTGGGATGTTAAAATGACGTGGCTTACCGACACAGTTTGCCCAGCCTACACCACCAGCGGGGAGGACAGCCCAGGCTGCCTTAAAGCATGGCTTTTAGTTACAGTTTTGCTTTATTCAGTCAAAACTCAGGAGAGACAAACAAAAAATCAAAACACCAGAATGAGGGAGAGAAAAAATTACCTTCCTTCCATTGCTCTTTGTGTTCACTACTTTGCCTCCCTGCTCTGGTTTTTAGCAGTTTGGCCAAGGGCTAGGGTTCTGGGCTAAAGAATTCAGGAAGATAGGGTTTTTGTTGGAATAATTCAGGAAGAGCAGGGCCCTAAACATGGCAGAGAAAACAGTGAGCATGTAGGAAACTTCTACTGTTTTCACAGCACCTTTTAAAGAGAGTAGAAATGGAGGCCAGCATTACAGTCTACAGCCATTGAAGGCATTGGTTCATGTTCTTGCTCTGAGGGAAAAAGCAAAGAAAGACTGAGGATGAATAAAGGCCACACTGGGGCAGTGCTTTCAATCTAGCAAGTCAAAAAGTGTTAAAAAGAAATATCCTTTCAAGGACACCTCAATTTAGGATTTTCACACTTGGGACTGAGAACAGGTGTAATGTCTCAGGTGAAAATCAGGGTTGTCCTGCCTACTGAGATTTCCTGTTGCCATCCATTTCTTTCTTCTCTGCAAAAAAATTTTTAAAAAAAGTATTCTCTTTCCCTTCTCTGGATCTGCTGTTTTGCAGACGGAGTGTTAAGTGAATAGCTAACAAAAGGAGCTGGATCACCTGAGGAAATGAGCCAACACAGGGCAGGGCAGCCATGAGAATGTCTTACCCACTGTGAGTTGTCTGTCCCTTCCTAATTGAACCACGTGCCCATTGTCCTCTTCTGGCCAATTTTTAATTACAATTGAGTACTTGCCAACACTTGACACACGCCCCACCAATTGCTGGCCAGCTGGGTCCCTTGCTAGTAGACCCAAACTCATCAATGTTAAGTAAAAATAAAATTTGTTAAGTCAGCGTGCTCAAAAGCTGCACAATGAATGCATCCCCAGAATAAGTGATCAAACGATTCCTAGATTATTTGGCCCCTGCTTAGTATATCCGAGAGGTGAATTATGAAATCCTTCTCATTCTTAAGTTTTATACATGGCACAAAGAAAAGATTATCTGTGGTTTAGTATTCTAGGGGTTTTCTGGGAGGCTCCTACCCTTGCTCCAGGAGCAGCCTGGCTCATCTGGCTGGTCCAAGTGGGTTCTCTGGGAGCCACAGCTCCGGATGGGCTCCACTGTTGCTCCAGCACTTAGCTTCACAGGGTTCCCAGAGGCAGGCATGGCTCTCTTCACTTCTACTGGCACTTTACGAGGGTAACAGGAACCAAGCTGGTGTCTGTTTTGTCAAAATCCCAAAGGACCTCAAGAAGTTAATTAGTACACTCTGCCTTAAGGGCATCTTTCTTTTAGGGACATGTCACAAATTCTAATATATTCACAACACAAACACAAAAGCCCACACATTTTGAGGAAAGATCTGCTAGCCACCAGCTCAGCAGATATACATGGTAAAGCTGCTTTTCCATGCTTTTTTTTTTTTTTTTAGACGAAGTCTTTGTTGCCCAGGCTGGCATGCAGTGGCATGATCTCAGTTCACTGCAACCTCCCCTCCCAGGTTCAAGTTGAGTCTCCTGCCTCAGTCTCCCAAGTAGCTAGGGTTACAGGTGCCCACCACCATGACCGACTAATTTTTGTAGTTTTTGTAGAGATGGGGTTTTACCATGTTGGCCAGGCTGGTCTCGAACTCCCGACATCAAAGTTCATCCACCAACCTTGACTTCCCAAAGTGCATATATTCTTGATTGATGGCTGACAGAATATGGAGATGTGTGTCAGTCCAGGCCCTCCAAGAAGCATGTGCCAAGATGGGATTAGACCACAGCATACTTATTTACTGGGGGAAATGGCTGTGAAAGATTAAAGTGGGCCACTGTAGTGGGGACTGCCTTCAAACCACATTCAGGCTGATCACCTGTAAAAGAAGATGGGGAATGAGGAAAGGACATGTGGATAGGGAGAGCTTTGGTGCAGCCCTGAGAAAGCCTTGGCCAGGCCGCAGGAGGGCACTAGAGAAACAGTTGCCCAGCAGAGTCCCGTGTTGGGCAGCCCTAGGAAACCAAACGTCCTTGGGGGTTGGCAGGGAGAAGCCAGGGGAGTGTGTGTGGCCCAGCCGCAGCATAACCACCGGAGAGGGTCTCAGGTGTGGCAGCTGGATCCTGCTAGCCGTGGTCGGTCCCCACATGCTCCCCATAGCCAAGTTCTCTTGAAGGAGCATCTGAGTGGGTACCTCTTGACCACCACAGCAGAGGGAGAATGATTAAGGATCCTTGCTCAGCCACTTCACTGGATGCCTGCCTCTAATCTACAGGGTCTCTCTCTATACATCTTAGCTCTGATTACATTATTGCTTTAAAAAATGCAATGGCTTCTACTGCATAGAGTCAGGGTCCAACTACATAGTAAAGCACCAAGGCTATTCACTACCCAGGTTCTCTCCACTGTCTCTTTGGGAATAGTTCTTACACTGAAACTCAGAGAGGTCCTAACCAGCAGCACATGTGCCTTTTACCACAAAGCGGTCTCAGTGACGTGAACTGGACTGCTCTGTGAGCACTTTCTGTATCTTCCTATTATTCTCTATTGTCTAATATGGGTCACATCATACATTTACAGGGGGTATGACCAAGAATCAGACACTGTTACTGTACTTAGGAAGGTATGACTTCAAGGCCTTGCACAAACATTGCCTCCTCTGAGGCTCCTGAGCAGCACAGGCAGATGGAACCCCTTCCCACACCACTGTTTGTAATGAGTATGGTTCTGTCGTGCTGCATTGTTTCTGGTTGGGTTATGGGTCTGTTTCCTCACAGCCTTTAGCTCATGGAGGCGTCGTGCCCATCTTTGTCTTCTGATGCTTCTCCCAGTGTGGCAGCCATGAGGGTGCTTGTTCCCATCAGCACTGATGACAGCGGAGCTGCAGCTGGAGGAACAATCCTGTGTCTTTCTGCCCTCACGAGGTCAGGCAAAGGCAGCAAACCATCTGGTCCACATTATGGGCACTTACTCATATGCCAGGCACCCAGGTGGAGAAGGATGGTGGGGGCAACAGCCACGTCATGCCAACGCATCGTCCATCATTCTTCTTTCCAGTAGATAACCACCACCTGCCACTCTGCAAATCATCTTTCTTTGCATACTTGCATCCCTCATATGACCCTGACTAACGGTAACGGGAGCTCCATCAAACTCAGAATCCTATGTTCTTCTGGTAAATTTTATCATTTTTCCCAGAGGTGAAAACAGGCAGTGGTATTAGTAAGTTCTTTACTTTGAAGGTAATGGTTCCCAGATTGGTTATCTGAGAAGTTTGATTATTTTGGATTCTGGAAACAAAACCAAAGTTCACCACCCTGAGCTAGTCCAAACTAAAAATGTAACTGGAGAAGGTCCAAATTCCACTTGTAAAATCATTTTATTGGTATAAATATACATATGAATAAAATACTTCCAGCCTGTAATGTAAGTGAATATTCGTGAAATGTCTTATAAAGAGTAGTATTTTGATTTTCACAGGTGTCAAAGTATTCTCTCTTAAAATCACACATTAAAAGCTAATATGCAGACAGAAATTAAAGGCCTTCAAAAACATGAATATTCATAAAACCTCATTCCAATCAACTATATACATTAATCTGGGCACATGGTAAAATCAGCCGTGGGCTTTCTCACTGGTTCTCAGCTGTGCTCATTGATGCAAAGGTCACCAACCAAGCTTTAAATGTACAATTCCACACCAGGAGGGAAGAAGTTTCCCACGGGAGAATGTAAAAACCATACCCAAGATCTAATATATATAATTTATACAAATTATTAGTGTGCTCTGTTAATATAATTACAATGTGCAATTGCATACATCAAGAATAAATTGCTATATGGAGTCCTGTGCGGATTCGACACAGGTACACTCAGCAGTACTCCGTGGTCTGCTGTGGTGTTACTTGTGTGAGTGTGTGTCCAGTTATTTCATTTATCTCCAAAAACTCATCTTGCAGGGCAATCTGTAGCTGCCTCAGAGAAATTCAAGTAGGGCCCATGGGATAATTGCTGGCTTTCATTAAAGGCATATGAAGGAATGTTTAGAAATCAAATGCCAAGGGTTGGAGGAAGACCAAAGAAATGTGCTTTGATTACCAAGAAATGGATTCGTTTCTATACCAAAAAAAAAAAAAAAAAAAAGGCGGCAGGGGATATGGGTAGGGGGAGAAATAAAGAAAAAAGAAGAAAAAGCAAGAGACTAAAGCACCGCGAGAACGCCTCGGAAGAAGAGGTGCTGCCCTTGTTCCTCTCTGATGGCTACCAAAGCACCCCACACAGGAAGCCTTCTGCATGGCTGAGCTTTACACAAAAATAAACTCTTTTTCTGCTTCTTCCCCGGAGTCACTAGATTTGCTGCCTTGATGGCCATCTTTACTGGAGGACCGTTGCTTTTGTTCTTGATACTCTTGGGCCTGCTGGCCCCAGCTCCTCCTTGAAACTGAAATAGAAAGGGAAGTCGCACAGTTTATTGGCAAAGTAATACCAATGGCCTGACTGACAATGGGCTGAGATACAGGAGGCTTGAAGATTTGGGGGAGGGGAGCGGGTCAGGGTGAACTTTCTCAGAAACAAACTGGCTATTATGTTTGGAGACTCTAGACAGAAATGTAAAACAAACCAACAAAGCAGAAACAAAACGAGAAAACACACACAAAAACACAGCCTATGACAGGGCGAACCTCTCACAGATGTGGACAAGAATCTGAGGTGAGAACCCCTCAGGCAAGGATGGTGGGGAAGCGGAGGGGGATACCAGGAAGGAGGATGGCTCTGAAGCTGTTCTGCTCCTGGTGACCTCCTCAGCTGCAGCTGTACCCTCACACAGCAGAGAGAACAGGGCAGACAGAGCCTTGACGAGAAGCTGGCTGGACAGATATCCCACTAGATGCCTTTTGCAGATGATTTAGGGTTTGTCATTCCTGCTTGTGGGGCAGGATGTCAGCAAAGTCCCTAGAAATCTTTGTCAGACCTTTCTGTGACTCAGAAAACCTTAGTTTCACCCTCTAGGAAATGAATGAAGTCAGTGAAAATGCATTAAATACTGCCTATGACACATTCAACCATTTTGGAATCACCCTCCAGGTAAAATTACCATAATTGTTGCCTGCTCTGATTACACATAAATATGAGGAATCTACTGAGGCTTTACAAAGCAATGATGGGAGAATCATTACTGGAACTGAGCCTCTGTTCTATGTTAGGCGCTCACTGTTTATTATCGCTATTGCTCACAATTACCTTCTGTAAGGTAGGTTTTGTAAAACTTGAAACCAGGATTTAAACAAGATCTGTCTCTCCAAAGCCCATGTTCTTTCCAACTAGAACATGATGTCACTGCTATGATACCTGGGGAAAAGATTCGAATGCTGTACTCCAACATAGCTATTAAGGATTATTAAACACTATTCATCTTGTCTATTGTACGGACAGCTCTTGAGCTAAAAATACTAAACCCACACACTTTGTGCAGCCTGAAGGAAGAGGACAGCTATCTCATCACTCGGAAGTTCAAATGATCCAAACAGGAACGCACTTTATCAGTCCTTTAAAAGCTATAGGATTTATCTGATGCTTCTAATCACTTGATTTTTGCATTCTGCTAAAAAAAAAAAAACAAAAACTCATCTTGCCAGGAGCTGGCTATTAAAATGTTTAACCCCCTGAGGAGTATTTCAGGAAGTGAAAGCTCATTAAACCTAATAGTCAAAATGCAAACCTAATAGAGTACTTCTCTTGCCAATACTGGTATTAGAGCCAGATTCTGGTATTTACACAATAAAAATTTAAATTTTTAGCTAATGAAATTAAATTGAAATGACTCAAAATTCTGAAAAGAAAAAATATTTCAAATCTGATAATAAAGTATGTAATTTCTTAAATTCTGTCTTCTTTGCTTCTAACAGTTTCAGGCAAATTCTCAAATTGGGGGAAGAAAGCAACAAAGAAATATTATCATTGATTTCTACTATTCTTTCTTTTTCTTTTTAGAAACAGGGTGTTGCTCTGTCACTCAAACTGAAGTGCAATTTCTATTTTTAAGCTTGTGTTGGGTAAAAAAAAAAATTAAATGCACTTGTTTGGTCCTTTCAAAGCTGTCAGTAGGCCAGGTTTGGAGAATGAAGGTGAGTAAATGCCTATAAATATTTTGTCCTTTATCACAAAACCAATTTGATACTAATAGACAGGAATCCTTTAATTACTAAGGATAAAAGAAAGTAGGGAAGATTTTTATTATTTTTATCCTGAAAACATTTTGCAATAAACCCAACCTCAAACTAGAGCACATCTTGTGAGATCTGCTGGAAAATCGTTTTTCATTGTTTTAAAACCAAAATAAGTTGTTCATCTCTATCAAATGACTCAAAAACACACTGTAAATTCAAGGGAAGAAATAAATATAATATATTGCTCTTTTGTCTTCAGAGCAAATACATTTGTTCTAATTCTTAGATTTAAAGGATAATCAAACTTTTCATTCTTCCCAACATTTTTGTTTTTTCTTATGTTGTATGAAAAAATATTCTTTCATTCTTCCCAGTATTTTTCTTATGTTGTATGACACAACATAAGAGTACCATCTAAAACTGGAAAAATTCAAGTAACCAACAGTGTTCATGTCACAGAAAACTGGGACAACCCTATAGACAAGGGTCATTAGAGCAGGCATGATTAAAATTCAAAGACATCCAACACAGAAATCTTCCTGCAAAAAGTAGGCTGTCCCTCAGTCTCCAACTAAATGTTGATTCTTTTGACTCACTGACACTGGGCTTCCCAATTCTCCAGGACTCAGGGACTGTAGGGGGAAAGATGACATATTCTTTCAAGGGGGCTGTGAAAGAATTTCACTACAGTGGTGACTTTATTTAGAAATTCATTCTAAGTATATTCACCTCCATTGATTAAACTCTACCAATTGTGATTGTGCATGTAATGAGACAGGTAGCAGGATGACATGTTCATAGTCTAGGAGGTAAGCAACATTCAAGGACACAAAAACTAACGAGATCGAGGAGCTAAAGTTATGCAATTAATGTGATGAGTCTGAAAGTCAAAGCAGTCTGTCTTTTAGTCTCCAGTCTTATCCCTAAGGGATAAGATCCCTAACGTGAACAACTTCGTAGGGGAACTTCTTTGTTGTTTGTTTTCCAGCCCTAAGGGAACATCTATTTGATTCCATGTAATTAAGATGTTACTATAACTATACTGAAGTAGGTTTAGTCAGGCCTCTAGTAAAGGATGGTCTAATAGAATTATGTCTGTTTGAAACTTAAAACTCCAGAATGAATGTATGCATGTATGTAAGCATGCAAGCATTTATGCATTTACCCATTTATAGATACTGAGTGTTGTCCAGGCTGGAATTCACTTGGCTCAGTCATAGCTCACTGTAGCCTCAAACTCCTGGGCTCCAGTGCTCCTCCTGTCTTAGCTTCCAGAGCAGGGGAGGCTACAGGTGTACCTCATCACACCCAGCTGATTTTTTATTTTTGTACAGACAGAGTTTCATTTCTTGCCCAGGCTGGTGTCAAATTCCTGGCCTCAAGCCATCCTCCAGTCTCAGCCTCCCAAAGTGCTGGGATTACAGGTGTGAACCACTATGCCTGGCTAGAATTTATTTTTTAATATTTATAAGATTTAGACTTTTTACAAATTCAATCAGAGCTCCTCTTAGGCAGCTTGATTTAATGCTTGATTTTAACAGGGTGAAAAAAAAAAATCCGATTATTCCACAAACACTTTTTCAATGCAAGCATTAAGAGTGCTGCAGCATCTCTAAGCGTGTGTCTGCACACATATTTATCACCATTTTACACACTATTAAAGTTAATTGAGTAAATGAACAGGTAATCATTCAACACAAACACTCCATGTATACATACATCCTGTCTATAGTGGCAGTAATTGTTATGGAGAGGCTTGAACATGAAATCTGTTATTCTTGAGGATGATCTGACATTGCATGTATGAGATAATTTTAAAGAATCTGAAATATGCACATAAATGCAGAATTAGAGAATCATGAAAATTTGGTATTTTCTCCATTGTGAGTTCCACTGACATCCATATTTTCCATAAGAAAAACACTATGACCTTAAAATAGCATTCAGTAGTTGGCCCTGATTTTTTATACTTTCTAGCAAGAGCCCAAAATGCCAACCGTTAAATTTATCTTCAAGAACTCACTTAAGGGAAGCAGAACTTGAATCTGGTGGAAAAAGCAGAGCAGAGCACTGGCTTACAGTCTGCAAGTCACAGCCAAGTATTTATTGGCTGCAGCTTGGATTATGGAAGAGACAAGTGACATGGAAAAGGAATCTCAGAATCAGATACCCTGTACAAAAGGAGCCATTACAATGCATTCAAAGCCAAAAGCACTATTTTCTTCAAGAAAATAGGATATACTGTTACAAAAACATAACAACTTATAATCAAATGTAGAGAGGAAATGATATGAAATGAAAAAAAGTGCTTTCAAATATTTTTAGTAAAAGAAATTAAGCATTTTAACTGTCAAATCAGTATAATAGCCACACAATTAAAACATAATATTCATAAAAATATGCAGCATGCTTTGAGAACAGTATTAGAGAATAGCCTCTGTTTGTTTCATGAATACACGATTTACAAAAATCAGAAGGCATTTTGGTGTACACAAAGCTGCTCTTAAAAGACTTAAAAGAAAGTACATGCAATTATTTAATAGAATTGATTTGCTAAATGTCATTCTTTTTAACCAGGAACTATTCAGAAAGCAGACTGCGATGCAGTTCTCAAAGGTGAAGACAGTCAAGTGCTAGGAATCGGCACTAACAAAACATAATTAAAATATTATTCATAAAATCACTTAAACTAAATCTCCTGTAAAAATTACTTCTTAATGCCTGTCATTATTTCAAGAAATCAAAGCAGAAAAGTAAATACAAGATGGTCCTATTTAATTCCATCATTTGACCAGTACCTCACAATAAGAATTTTAAGCTAAGCAGCTCATGAACAAATCTGAGACAGATATAGAATTTCTTCTCCTTGCTTTTCTATAATTTGGGTTATCTCTGTGTTTGTCCCCTGTTCACTCTAACCCAAAGCCTCACTGGATGATCAGTGGGCACTGGGTGGCAGGTGGCGGGGCGGGCAGGGTGCGCCTCTTTTTGTGTTGTATAAAGTGCTTTTAGTGGCCTCTGGAAGAAGGAACGTTGCATCAGTGGTGCTTTGTTAATAATCAAGTGACATAAATCAATGAAAATAACAGTTCAAATGTAAAGCTCCAGAATCTAAAAACATTTATGTAGCCTTAGCTGTTCTTAACAAATGAGGCAATACAGAGACAGAGATTCTGGCCTAATAAATTCTCAAAAATAACTCATCAGAAAATAAATGTCTTCGGTGTTTATTTATGTAACTTTCCTAGGACTGAAGACAGAGATTTTTCTGGTAATGTGAGAGAAACTTTCACGTAGACAGGAGTTATTGTAACTACGTGTCTATAAGCAAATCTACTACATAGGAATTTCTGTAAAAGTAAAGGGTCAATTCAATTGGCTCTCTTTAGGGCAGGAGCTACCTGGCCCAAACAGAATGTTTTATCCTTATGTGTCCTATAGACTTTGCTTTACACTCTGAGTGGTGTCTTTAACCCACCCCACCACCTATCTAGTATATGCTGGAACCCCAGGCAAGTGAGCACACGTGGCTGATCTCATGGCACTGGCTGAGAAGGCAGGCTCCAAATGTTGTCCCTGGCAGGCAGTTGGTAGATGCTTTTTTGTTTTAAAACCTGTATCAAGAAAAGTTCTCAAAGACAGCAGTTTCTACTTCAGGTATCATAACTCACTGGGCTGTTAAGCTGTGAAGTGTTTTATTATCAATAGTAAAGAGTGAAAATTCGAGAATGGTTTATCCCTTTGCAGTAAAGAGAAGGTAGTCCTATAATAAGGTCACTCCCATTAGCTTGTGTTCTGAAATGCTTTCTTGGGAGGCTGTGAAGGGCAAGCTGTTACAGCCTGAATGCTAGACCACATATAATTCCCAGGAGCCTAAATATACACATCTATTATCCCCATATGGTTTTATAAGAAGAAAAGGGCCTCATTCCAAAAGCAGAAGTCCTTTAAAGATACTAAGATTTTCTTTAAAGGATTTTTGAAGTCATATTTATAAAAAGTTTTATTAACCGGGGAGGAGATGAGTACGTTAGGCACAAAAATGACATTTTTTTTCTCTGAGTCAGCAATACTTGTTCTTAAATTCTCATCACTGGATGGCAAAGCCGATTTGAAATCTGTCTCCTTTTTGTCTCTTGGAATTGTTATCACCTGAACAGAATTTTACAGAATTTACTACAAGGGCAGATGAAAGACAGAAGTCAGCGAGTAACTCCTAGAAAATGGAATAAATTGTTCCTGAAGGTTGACAAGTTAACTGGTACTTTTTCTTTCTTACTAAGGGTGATAAAGTGGCCACTGAAAGATTATGTGCATGACCCAATGTCTGCATCGAGTCAGTGACTTTTTATTGATCCTTTCCTGAAAGGGTGTAAGATGCTAGGCTAGTATTCTCTAAGGATATAACCTCTGTCATTCTAAAAATCTCTGATCTAACTACGGTTAAAACCTAACAGGAGAGTAAAGCTATAAGGAAGAGAATAGGAGGTCTAACCCCAATTATAAAAATAAACTTGCATGATCACCAAAATTTGAAAGGACAAGTCACCAGAGTAACTTGATCTTGTTCATAAGAATTTCTAATTTTAGATTTTTAAGTCAATATATATATTTATATTTGCCTCAAATAAAAGGACCATCCTGTTGAGAGTTAGAAAAACCAAAAAAGCAAACAAAACTCTCTTGTATGACTAATCCCTGACCCAGTCCCATGACTGAAGTTACTCAATTAAAGTTTGTTTTTGTTAGTGCCAGTTCATAAGCTTCGGGTCAGTGAGGGATGATAATCGAAGGCTCTAACCATTTGTTGGCTGTGACTTCCTGTGCCCAATTGCATTCACTTCCTCTTCTGCAATGGTGGAGGACAGTTTTGAAGATCTTTTCCCTCTACTGGAAGGCTTGCCACTGTCATGATCTGAATGTCTTTTGTAATAATCTCCTCTTTGCACTACTGAGGAAAAGGGATTTATTTTACCCTTTATATTAGCACATACATCAATGTGTTGACATTAATATTTAAAAATATAAATATTAAAAATTAAATATCAGCTTACCCGCCCCACTTAGGATTCAAGGAACCTACAGTGTTGGTCCTGGGCAGATATATATCATTATCTACAGAATTCAACAGCCAACATTATGGAAATGTCGTGTAAAATGAGGTGAGCTCTGAGTCTGCCCCAAAAAAGTATTAATAAAAAGGCCCCAGTATAACCATTTTGATTCCACAATGGATTAATGAAAATCACATTCACTACAGAATAATCCAGAAGAATCATAACAATTTACCTGTTTCAGAAATTAGTTGGGCACGCTAGTCCAAAGGGAGGCAAAGAACAGGGAAATGAAGTAATGAAATAACCAGCATGAATAATAGATTAGAAAACAGAAAAGAGCACAATAGGGACAGTTGATAAAGAAAAAGAGAGCTCACAAGTGGCTGCCATTTCTGGGCCACCTTAGCAGACAAGCTGATAAATAATGTCAAAATCTTACCACCTCAGACATTTAGTCTATTCCCAGACTTCATGTATATTTTCAGTTCAATTTCAATACCAAGTGATAACATCAGGATGATGTCTATGATTGCCTTGTTCTGCATCCTAGATAGGAAAGCGATGGTCTCAACAGCTCAGCCATCCCTACTGCCCGAATGGAAAGAAGGGAGTGTGAGCCATTCCTAAGACTTGCTACTGGGGGAGGGAGAAGGATGAGGAAGGAAATCAAACATCTACCCCTAAAGCTCTGAAACGTTTAAGGGGTAACACATTCTATTTCTAACTTCCTGAGGAAAGAATACTCGACTTTTTCGGAGCAGCTAAAAGCCTGCACTGGTATCCAGTATCTCCCCAACTCTGTTAACTAGAGAGGCTCCACGCTACATATTTGTACGTGTGAGGCTAGTGGGCTACTCTAGGCCCTGTTTTGATCTCTATAGACAACTAGAAAACATCATTTTCCAGAAATGTTACAACAATGATTTTTGTATTCAACCGTTTGATCTTTTTTCTTCTGTGTTTGCAAATCCTGCAACATTTCAATTGCTTTGGACAAGATGAATGAACATTCCTACTTGGCACTGCCAGCTCTTCCTCACTTTCCTTTTTCTCTCCAACTGACTCTTTTGGGCATTTTCAACACTTCCTTAAAAGCAGAGATGCAAAGTCAGCAGTTGCAGAAAGAATGGAAAATTAGGGGAGGAATAGGGAGGAACTTGGTGGTGACAATTGGACTGTCACAGAATACTTGCCATCTCAAGTCTCTCTGAGCTGGCACCAACAAAGGTCCTTTCTTTAAACCAAGTCTTCCAAAGGCTTTGATTATTATGCTGAACGCTGTATTCATCTGCCTCATGTCAAATGACTATAGATACCAGCTACCTTTCGAAAGCTTTATTTCTGTATTTGACAGAAGTGGTTCAGCAGCTTTGGCTTCAACCCCACCATCTTTTATTTACAGCAAATAGGTGAGTGAAACATCTACCCACCAAATAAATCTGTAGGATGGAGATGAGAAAGCAGGAAGTGTCATTGCTTTCCTTAGATTTCCAAGCCACAAAGACAGTATTCAGTGACACTTTCTACTAACTTCAACCCAATACTATTACCAATAAAAGAAAACAGGCCAATATGGGAAGAGAACAGAGTCAGAGAGATCACAGAATTCTAAAGCATTAAATAAATCTAAAATAAAACATAGCAACTCTCAAACCACAATGAGAGCCTTCCGGGTGTAGATGACTGGTGTGGCTCTAGAATTTCTTTATAGGTGGGGCTCACAGATGGCATTTACACTACGCATTACATAGGGTAGAACCCAAAAGTCAATAACACGTCAGGATGATGTCTATGATTAACTTACTGTGGATAAGACTATTACTTATAAAAGAAATGGCATGTGTGCTGAAGCCACAACCATGCCTCACCTCTGATAATAACTGGTGACAGCTCAATCTGATTTGGGAAGAAAGCATTCCTATCTCAGGATTAGCATGCTGTGCTTCTACCTCAGCAAATTAGAAGGAGCAAATTGGTGCACGGACGCCCTGAGAATGTCCATGTCTGTTATTCTTGCAAAGAAGTTAGACCCTTGGGTTGGGTGTCTTGGCTGTTTTTTTTTTTCATTTGTCATTAAGATCCAATGTCATCAATAATGCTGAATCAAGTTTCTGAACTAAGAAACTACTCCATTTCTAAAAGTTTAACCCAAGGGATGTTGACTTTAACAAACTCTAAGATATGAGTAAAGTCCAGGATGAATTTCTCGATATTGAAATGCCCCTCACTGGGGGGACCTGACCCAGAGAAAAGAAATCCTTACCTTCCTGTGAAAATGTCCTGGGGCTGGGCTGGGGGCTACTCTGACCATCTCTCTCCTTGTCTGAAGGAACTTTTTTCAGGACAGGTGGAAGAAGGGCAACTTTCGGGCTAGAGGGAGAGTCTGGAATGTCGTCTAAGGAGACAGAAACACATGAATCAAACTGTTCCACAAACTGGATTCCAAGAACATACAGCCTGGTAAATCTATATATAAGTAAATCATTAAAAAAATAGAGCACCATAGAATTTCTCTGGCCAAAAATTAATTTTGTGATTTGACTCAGTGAAGTAACATCCACAAACAAAAGGGAAAACAATGAATACTTATAAAAAGTTACTATCTGCACAGACAGGAATCTGTCCTGTAGATCACAAATTTCAACGCGCTGACGTTTGAAAATTAGACTGTAAGTGAACCTCATGTTCCTTCTGACTTAAACACCAAGGCTGTTTGGTTTTCATAAAATAAGTAATATTTACACGCTACTGTCTTTACCCGTTGTAAAATCCAGTACAACAGCATTTATACGTGTGTGCGCATGTGCGTGCGTGTATCCATGCACGCATGTATGTATGTAGGTCACTAACAATAATTTGGAATCATGGCCTTTTAGAATCTGGACAAAGAAAAGATTAAAAACTAAAAAGATAACGAAATAGCTAGGACTAAAATTCTAGTCTCTTAACTCAAAAACCAGTACTGTTTCACCCTAACTGAAAGGATTGATCTACCACAAGCTTGTCCAAACCACCCTAACAGGACGGGACAAGGATGTGGCCCAGGATGGCTTTGAATGCAGCCCAACACAAACCTGTAAACTTTCTTAAAACAGCCGGGTGCGGTGGCTCAAGCCTGTAATCCCAGCACTGTGGGAGGCCGAGGCGGGTGGATCACGAGGTCAAGAGATCGAGACCATCCTGGTCAACATGGTGAAACCCTGTCTCTACTAAAAATACAAAAAATCAGCTGGTCATGGTGACATGTGCCTGTAATCCCAGCGACTCAGGAGGCTAGGGCAGGAGAATTGCCTGAACCCAGGAGGCGGAGGTTGCGGTGAGCCGAGATCGTGCCATTGCACTTCAGCCTGGGTAACAAGAGCGAAACTCCGTCTCAAAAAAAAAAAAAAAAAACTTTCTTAAAACATTACATGATTTTTTTAAAACTAATCATCTGTTAGTATTAGTATATTTGGTGTGTGTCCCAAGACAATTCTCATTCTTCCAAGTTGGCCCAGGGAAGCCAAAAACCGGACACCCCCGACTACTGGATCTTGCTCCTTCCTCTGCTGTTACCAGCAAGGCAATTCCTAAGCTGCTGTGTGAGTGTCTGAGCACATAGAAGACAACCTACAGCCAGGTTCTCTTCGGTCTTACACTTCCAGTCGCCGACTTGCTTAACCAAATAAGCAGGGATGTGAAAAGACAGGTGAAGATGACGCAGGCCACCTTCACAACCTGTCAGAGCTGTGGTGGAGCGGGAATGCGATGGTGTTTTTGAAAATGTCTCAAGCTCTATAAAAACGTAAATTTCCTAACATCATTCTTGACAGACTAAGAGCTATGAAATAAATGAACACATTCAGTAAATA
Source organism: Sapajus apella (assembly GCF_009761245.1). NCBI lineage: Eukaryota > Metazoa > Chordata > Mammalia > Primates > Cebidae > Sapajus > Sapajus apella. Next base: position 1,046,347 of record NW_022437124.1, on the reverse strand, counting down.
AACAAAACTTCTCGCAGCAGAACACTGGGGATTCAGCTAGTTTTATATTCAGTATTAGAAAATGGGGAGCTAATATACAGTGGTCCCCCTTTATCCACACCGGATACACTCCAAGACCTCCAGGGGATGCCTGAAGCCGGATAGTACTGAATCCTACAGAAGCTGTGTTTTTCCTACACACCTATCATAAAGTTTAATGTATAAATAAGGCACGGTAAGAGATTAACAGTAAAACCCAATAACAGAATAGTTGTAACAATATACTGTAATAAAAGTTATCTGAATGCGGTCTTTCTCTCTCTCAAAGTATTTTACTGTACTGCACCATGAATAAATGAAAACTGAAAAAAGCAAAACCTTGGATAAGAGGGGCCCACTGTACCCTACAGACCAGGTTAGATTCATTTTATAAGAACTATTTCTTAACTGCAGACTAGAGGCACACCTAGCTGATGACAAGGTTAGGAGCAAGCCTCCTTCTGAGTACTTATTTGCTTTCCATTAAAAAATTTTTCTATTTTCTCTGCCTCCATTCTCCCCACTCCTTCTATATGATGACATTTTGTGTGTACCAAGAAATTTTTGGTGTTTTGTTTGTGAAAAAGTTTTGAGTAAAATTAGGAAGTCCTAAGGGGTTTGCTTCAAGGCTTCGTCCCCTGAGGTAAAGCCAGTATAGTCCTTTCTTTGCGGCTTCTCTTTGGAGATGGGTCACTGGTTTTCTCAAGGCATCAGTGGGCTATGAAGGCCAGGGAGTATCATCCAAGCTGGCCACTAGGGAAATGAAAAAAATACATGAGGGAATATGGGAAAGACCCACAGTGGAAGAAGTCTGGACACGCAGGATTCTACCTTTTTTCTCATTCTACCCAAATCATCTGCACATTGATCAATTATTAGGGTGAGCTGTGCATCCTACCTTACAAAATGCATGTCCATGAGGGAGAGGTCAATAGAAACAGTTACCAAGACATCTGGTGAGCTGTGCATCCTACTTTACAAAATGCATGTCCATGGGGGAGAGGTCAATAGAAACACAGTTACCATGACAGCTGGTGGAGTCCGAGCATCTGGCGGCTGCACAGACACAGCAGCTGCGTGGCTTGGCAAACTCAGTATCTCTGTGCCTCATATTGCTCATTGGTAAGACAGAGCAGTGATGAGGATGAGGATACTGAGAGCTCATCATAAAGCACTTACAACAGCACCAAGGACACAGCTAAGTGCTCAAAGATTAGCCATGATGGTTGACCAAATATTTTTTATCCCTGTTTGCCTTATTTTTGTGGGAGAACAAGGGGAAGAGTTAAAGAACTGATACAAGTTTCATTATATTACCTATCCTACTTTTGTGTATGTTTGAAAATTCTTATAATGCAAAGTTAAAAGAAAAAAAAAACCCTAACATGTTCTTTAAAAAAAAAAAAAAGATAGGGTCTCGTCACTCAGGCTGGGGTGCAGTGGTCTGATCACTGTATTACAGCATAAACTCCAGGCTCAAGTGATCCTCCCACCTCAGCCTCCCAAGTAGCAGGGACTATAGGTGTGCACGACCACACCTGGCCTTCTTCTGCGCAGGAGAGAATAAGGTGAAGGCCAATCAATTTCTAATCTTTTTAAATTTCTTCTATCATTTGATGCTCTAAACTAACAGTCAGCAAACTTTTTTGTAAAGGGCCCAAGAGTAAATATTTTACACTCTGCAGACCATGTGACCCTCTTGCAAGTACACCACTCTGCCACCGTAGCCAGCCAGAGCCACAGATGACACCAATGCAAATCCTATGGCTGCGTCCAGCAAAACTATTTACAAAAACAGGCCCATTGTTTGCCCGGTCTTGTTTCAACCCCTTGATAGATCACAGAATATGGCATAAAAACTGAAGAGCTTGTGCTTTCCCCATTTGGAGCCTTCATCCTTGAACTGCTGCTTTTCCAGGTGTCTGAACACGCTGGAGACAGAGATTTGAACACCAAGCCAAGCACTGAGGATGGGTCAACGTGACAAAAGGCTGATTTCCCTGTGTTGCCTACTAACCAGCCTGTACCCCTGAAAACAAGGACAGTCTCGGAGTCCCCAGCTTTCATACACGGTGGGCCTCAGCCTTGAAGAAAGGAATCCCTCCGCTCTCGTCACTTGCACATCTTTGCACAGGTTTCTTCTGATCCCTTCCTGCAGATGCTGATGTACCTTGCTCACCAGCAGACCCTGAAACCAGCTGCAGGGTCTGATCCAGCTGGCTCTGGGAAGCCACCCAGTCACAATGCAACTCCCTAACTGCAAGACTCTTACCAGGCCGTGAGGCTGTTCTTGGTTTCTGCGGGATGAGGGGCCGTGCTGCCAGGCTGGGCTTGGGGGACTGCAGGAGGGGCTTCGGGCTGGTAGGTGTGCCGGACGAGCTACGAGACCTGGAGCCTGCTTCCACTCTGGGCTCTGCTTTGGTGCTCTTTTCTGGTGTTCCCAAACCAAAGCGGTTCTCTGGAAGACCTGGGTGCAGTTTCGGCACTAAGATGAAAAAGGACACTATAAAAAATCAAAGCTCAAAGCAGCCAATAACTTGAAGCTAGAAGTCTGGTACAAACTGCTATAATCATTTGCCATCGTTTCTCATCACAGATATTTTAAGACAGAGTATGCAGTTGTAGCATGTTTTTAAAACCAAAACATCTGAAGGAAGTGTAACAGTCTTTGTAGAAAAGGAATAAACTTTTTGGTTCTTTTCTGATCACCCCTGACTATTCTGGAGATGACAAACTTTCACACTTAATAGCGTACAGTGCCGTAATCACACACAAGGAAAGCAGGGGTTCTTCCTGCATTTGAAGCGTCCAGGTCTTTCTCAGACCTGGCACAGGTACAGGCATAACCAAATGTAAGTGCCTTGGTTCTGGACAGCAAGCAGTTAGGGCTCTGGCTGTAGGTTCTGAGTGAGGAGGGTGATGTTGTTGGCTGCAATCTCATGTTTAGTGAGAACAGCTCCAGAAATGTCATCTCATTCCCCACCTCCATCCACGCTGCTGCCTTAATTTAACAAGACAACTAGCAAAAATAAGCCCATGAAATGGGATTTATCATCCAACTCTTACTGCACAAAGATACTGTAGCTAAGCATAGGAATCTCAAACAGCAAAATGAGGATTCTATCACATAATTAATACATGACACTCCAGTTTTCATAAGATATTTTCTTATTCTATTAGACCTAAAAAGTTAGAGGAACAAGGGATATTGGATTTCATGCACATTCAAGCTGCAAGGGAAGCATACTGTTCATACCAAACAAGACAGCCACCCACCTTCCATATATCATGCGCGGCTTATCCTTAAATACATCAGGCATGATCCTGTGTGCCGCTCCCACCCCCAACTTTGCCAAAATGCTCCAAGTTAAAGAGTTTGCAATGAAAAAGCAGAATTTTCTCCCTTTGGGAAATCAAAAAGTGCCCTGTCCAGGCACAAGGCTACAGGATGCGCCCCACGGGAAGGTGGGGCAGGCAAAGGGATGTGGTCTTTCAGAGAATGCACAACAAAGAGATCAGTTCTTGCTCCCCATTTAAATTTTTCTTCTGTCAATCACATGTGACTTCTGCAATCAGAAGGTTAGTGCTTTTCTTAAGGGGGTGAAGGCAATGGCCTGACTTACCTGCCCCAACTCCGTCCAACCGTTCTCCGCTGCTCAAGGCTGGGCTGGAAGGATCCTGGGATACGGCATCATTCCCAAGCTTCTAAAAAATTCAAGCACCCCCCCCCAAAAATGCACATTTATTTAATGCAAAAGTGAAAAAGCAGAGCAGATAGTAAATGACAGTAAATGACACCATGACACAGTCACTCAGCTGCTGTCATGGTGACTGTGCCTGACCCATCTCTGTAGGCTCTCCTGCTGGGACAAAGCTGTGAGAAGTACATTCTATTCTGTGTTTACAGTTGGGGCTCCTGGGTCCAAAGAGTGGCCTGTTTGGTTCCTCGGAAGCCCCCTCACGGGTGACAGGTGTATGGGGCCGGGGAAAGTCAGTGAGCTTGGTGACCTTTCCTGTTTTTCTTGTTGAACATCTCTGCAGGCTTTGCAGCTCCTGATGCTTCATGTGATGAGGGCACTTACACACTAGAAATTTACAGAACCTGCTCTAGGTTTGGTTTCCAAAATTCTAGTTTTGGCTGGGTGCAGTGGCTCACGCCTGTAATCTATCTCAGCACTTCAGGAGACTGAGATGGGAGAATCGCCTGAGGTCACGAGTTCGAGACCAGCCTCGGCAACATAGTGAAACCCCTATCTCTGCGAAAAAAAAAAAAAAAATGAAAAATTAGCCAGGCATGGTGGTATGCATCTGAAGTCCCAGCTACTCAGGAGACGGAGGCAGGAGGATCACCTGACAGATCCCAGGAGTTCAAAGCTGCAGTGAACTAGGATCACACCAATGCACTCCAGCCGGGATACAGAGCAAAATCTTATCTATTAAAAAAAAAACCTCTAATTTCCAAAGCTGCAGAAACCTTTCCAGCCTCAATTATAATACAGGTGAAAAGGGTCCTGAAATAAGGAGGGTCTTCCTTGCTTTGAGGCAGAACCACAGGAAACAAATCGATTATTTAGGAGGCATATACAGATGAACAGGACTGAATACATGTTTTAAAAATCTGCAGGTGGAAGGAATTAGTGACAGTGAAAATGGTGATGGTGGGAAAGTGAAACGCCACTGTCTTGGGGTAGGAGTGGAAAGTTTAGAAAGTCTACACTAGACTGAGGCATTTAGATACAAAAAAAAAAAAAGACATACAAAGCAAACTCTGGTGTTTGCTTCATAATATCTAAGAATTATACTGACAAAGGTGGTCAACATCTAGCTCTTGTCTAACAAGCAAAAACAAGGTGGACCAGTCGACCAGGAGGGATGATGATTCCCAAGGCAGTCTGACCTTCAGACTGCTGGTTCCCGCTTATCTCATGCTTCTGACAAACCTAAAAAGCTCTGCAGCCAATTCCTGGCTTTAAACTGTGTTTGATGACAGAGGAAGGATTGTTTGAAATGTAGGTGAGATAAGCCTCACTCCCTGAATTCATCACTCTACCGCCGGCCACACATTCCCCAGGAACACTGGCCCTATCAGAAGGAAGCACCCAAGTGACGGGAAGGCTGAGGAATTTCTCAGGAAGATGACAGAAGTTCCACTGTCATGAGTGCAAGGTGTGAGCAGGTCTCCAGGAGCGAATGTGTACACAAGCACTGCAGCTAAAATAGGCACATTATTTGGCATCATTACGGCAAAGTGATTCCCAAAAAGGAAGCCCCATGCCAGCCCTCTGTGCCCACGACAAGTGTCTGCAGGACAGGGCTGGGGACCATCCATGAAGTCCCCTTACCCATCCTTCCCTTTCAGGTCCCATCAAGTGCAGGGTGGGCATCTGAGCGTGAGGACCTCCTTAAATTCTGTACCCGGGGCACCTCATTTCCCTGCATCTCTAAAACAACCCAGGGATTTGTTTTCTTTTTCCTCCCAGATTTTTAGAGTTATTTATAAATCCCAAAATGATTGTAGGAATAAGGATAAAACAATATAACGCCCATTGCCTCTGCATGTAAACAGATGACTTGATGGCCTCAGAGAAAAATACATGAACCCTAAGTATTCGCTGCCTGTTTCTCTCTGTTATCAATAAATGGAAGTCATGTCTCCATACTTACAGTTCTTTTTCTTTAAGTATATATATCAAATGCCAACAATGCAAAAAGAATTACTCAGAGGAGGGTGAAGACATCATACCGTTTATCAACAGTATATTGATCACTGATGCTAACTGTTGCTACCTTTATAAAGAATACAGTCATGGCACTTTAGGAAAAAAATGTTCTAAAGCTAATTTTTGAAAAGCTTTATTATTTTATGATTTTGACAGAAGACCCATGATTGGTCTGAATTTTAAACAGCGAGAATTCTTCACAATGGTTGTTTAAACTGACACTAGGTGGCGTTAAGAGATCATTAACACTGTGTAAGCCCTAAACAAAAATAAAACCATAAGGATTTTGTCACTTTAAGCCAATTTATATGTCAAATCCAAAGTGCATGAATAAAGCACTCTAGCACATGTCATCTTTACACCAAAAAAAGCCATTCACCATGAAAAACTGAAAATACACAGCATATTAATGAAAACCGCACATTCATTGTTATAAAGACATTCACAAAATGGATCAAAAGGTAAACATTTCCTTGGGCATCTGGCTCACTAAGGACATGGTTGTAGTATTACCCAGAATTCTGACCAGCGAAGGCCACACCATGCCTCCTTTGCTGAGTGAGCAGAATGTAGTTCTACCTTCTCTTCCAACTCTAAGGTTCCTCAGTGAGTTGGGAGGGATCTGCAATTACAGAATTGCTAAACAATGTTGCTGTTGGTGGGAGAACTGTGGTGAAAAGTTGTAAGATGAGGTGGGAAGTGCAGTTTAATTTTTAAACACTGGTTGTTTAGAAGCAATATAAAAGAGCTCCCTACACCTGGTATGTAGCTTATTGTTTACTTTCTGAAAGTCCAGGGCTCATCAGGATGAAGGATTTTATTGTGATACTTCAAATAAACACACATGTGATTTCCTTTCTTTGAAGCACCAGTTGTATAAAAATCAAAGAGCTCATGATAATGCACAGAAATCATAACCTGACTTAAACATGGATATGTTCACCTTATCACACAGACACAATTCTTCACAGAGTGACAGGAGCAAACAGGTGAAAAAGAAAGAAAAAAAGACATACTATAAAAGAAGGCTCAAAGAATAAATAATGTTTTCAGTCGGATTTTGGGGAACTCAGCAAATTTTAAACCATGAAGTTTTCCTTTGTCGCAACAGATGATATATATCAATGGTCAAATATTCAATGAATTCCAATACCTTGACTGTTTTTCCCTTTGTCTTTTAAATCCGGAATATAGCAAGGTATTCTCAGGTTTGAAAAGAGAACAATTTTTTGGTGTGAAAAGGGAGTAAGTTAGAAAATAGTTTTCATTTTTATATGTCATCTAGTTTCAGTATTTTCATTTCCCTCTGTTGGTTCACCTATCTTCAATATTACCCTCAGTCTTCCATTTAGATTCAGCTGACTGTGTTTTCCCCCAGATGTGAGCGTTTCCCCCAGATGTGAGCGTTTCCCCCAACCCGGAACATCTTTGACATGCTTCCACAACAGGCACAGGAGGCTCCTGGGCAGACGGGAAAAGCCTGGAGTCTCCAAAGCCTACCTTAGAATGCCAGCACTCCACAGAGTGTTACCCTCCGGCCAAAGTGGAAACATGGCCATTTCTTTGGGGTCTGTGCTCCAAGTTCTTTCGCAGCAAGTTCTGGTTCTGGTTTTGTATTTAACCAACAGGCAATTTTTATTGCTCACATAAAAAAAAAAAGTCAAATGAGGGCAAAAATACGAACGAGGACCACCAAGTCAAAAATGAACTCCCATTTATCTCACGAAGACAAGGAGACTGGGGGTGACCAGAGGGCAGGAAGTGTGGGGGTGTGGGGGGAGATGAAAAGAGGTACAAAATGGGTATAAAACCCCAGTAGACAGAAGTAATAAGACCTACTACTGGACAGATCAGTAGGGTAACTCTAGTTAAAAATAACCTATTATCTATTTCAAAATAGCTAGAAGAGGATAATTTGAATATTTCCAGCATAAAGAAAAGTTAAATGCTTTAAGATGATGGACATATATCAAAATATCACATGCACCATGAAAATATGTGCAACTATTATATATCAAATGAATGAACGAATGAATTAAAAACAGACCCACTCTTACCTTCTGTGCACACGCAGCTCTCTTCTCTTGCTTGGCTTTCATCTCCGCCAGCAGACCACTGCCCATCACCTGGACCCCATACCTCCGCCCTCCCTGTGGGCTGCTCTTGCTGTCGCTCCGTTCCACCTTCCCCGTGTCTTCCCCTTGAGTCTCTTCAAAGGAGTCAGGTGTTTTTATCTCCTCTATCCGTTCAGAGCTGCCATTGTGCTCGGTAGCCTTTGTGTCCTTCTTGGGACTGTCCACAGCTGGACTTCTGACCGCCCCTTTCGGTGAAGAGGGTTCTTCTGCCATCAAGATTGTTGGCGGCCGCTCAGACTTGGACCGGGATTTGATCAAATTGAGAAAGCCACCACTTTTCCGAGAATCTCGCTTTTTCTTTTCATCTCCCCCTTCACTAAGCTCATGTGACTCTGAGCCTCTTCTTGACCATTTCCTGTATTTCAAACCAAAACACAGATCTGTTGTTTCTACTGTAAGTTCCAGCACAATCAGTCAAAATATAAACATGGAGACTGCTGCCTATACAGTAACCATTCAGAAGCATTTTAAAAGGCAGATTTGAGTTACTGCCCTTAGGAAACGGAAAGGAATGTAGAATATCATCATCATATTCAAATGTGAGGAAACTGAGGCACACACACCAAGAATGAAAGATGAACGTGTGACCGGTACAGCCAGTTGGCTAGCTTACTCTAAAAGTAACTGTTCCCTCCCTTTGTTTCTTGCTATACATACATCTAACTACCTGCTCTGTTTGAGAATTCCAAAGGGTCATCTTGAAACAATCCAGGCATGAAGCAAAGGTGGTGGGGCCATTTTCTCCCTTCCGAGAAGAAACTGGTACGCGATTAATCCATAACCCAACCCCTGCCAAGAGGAAACCAACCAGACCTCCAAATGGTCCATGACTCAAGGCAGTCATCAGAAAACAGCCAACAAATCTGCACCCCATGCCACTCCTGCGCATAGTTTTCAAGCCACCTTTCACCGTAAAGCCCCTTTGGCCAGCCTGAAAATTTGAGACGGCTTTCTGGGACTTGATTCTGGCTATCTCCCAAGCTGTCGGCACTTCCATAAACAAAACTTCACTTCTCACGTGTCTGGCTTTTTGAGGGGCAAGCAGATAAACCTGAGTTTGGTTTCAAACAGGTGGAGAGTATGCTCTGGGAGAGAGTTTTCAGAAGGATATGCTGAAACTTGGGAAATGAAAGGGGAGAAACAGTCAACGAAATGAGTTAAGTAGAAAGCATCACAGACAACTGTCTCCTTGAACACTGACAGACTGAACATCCACTTGGCTCCCCTCAATCTTTATGAAAATAACAGCAAAGGGGGATCCGAGATGGCCCAACAGGAACAGCTCTGGAGTGCAGTTTCCAGTGAAAACACCACAGAGGGTGAGTGCTCACCACATTCCCAAACGAGTTAGTACTGCCCGCAGACCAGGAGATTCCCAGGCTGGAAAGTGCCACGAGTTTCCTGCACGGCTGTTTCAGCCGGCACAGCGGGTCTCTGCACAGAAACTCACACAAATCTGGGTGACCGTTTCAACTGCCACCTGGATCGCCTGGGAGGCAGAGCTGCTCATTCAACTGAAAAAAAGGGGGCTGAAACAGGGAGCCAAGTGATCTGGCTCAGTGGGTCCCACCCCAACAAAGACCAGCAGTCTGAAACACTCTGGATTGAGAGTTTCACAGCAAGCACAGCTGGACCCAGGACGGTCCAGCTCTGTGGGGGGAAGGGTGTCTGCCATTACCAAGGCAGTCCGCCATTACTGAGGCAGTTCTAACTCTAACTCTATAAACAAAACTGCAAGGATGTTGACACAGCAGCTGGGCAGAGCCCACAGCAGCGCAGCAATGCTCTGCTGGCAGACTATGACTAGGCTACCTCCTTGCTGGGCAGGGCAGCTCTGAAAAAAAGGCAGCAGAACATCAAGAACTTACAAATAAAGTCCTACCTTACTGGGACAGAGCACCTCAGGAAAAAAGGCAGTTATGAGTTCCGCTGCAGCAGACTTAAATGTACCTGCCCAGCAGCTCTGAACAGAAAAACAGAGCTCACAGCTCAGCACTTCAGCTCCTGTAAGGGACAGACTGTCTCCTCAGGCAGCTCCCTGACTCCCATATATCCAAAGAGACAACTCATAAAGGAGAGCGCAGGCTGACATCTAGCAGGTATCCTTCTGGGATGAAGATAACAGAAGAAGAAACTGGCAGCAACCCATACTGCTCTGCAGCCGCTGCAGGTAGTCCCCAGGCAAGCAGGGTCTGGAGTGGACCTCCAGCAGAGGGGCCTGACTGTTAGAAGAAAAACTAAAAAAACAGAAAGAAATAATCTCATCATCAACAAAAATGACGTCCACTCAGAGATCCCATCCGAAAGTCGCCAATTACAAAGACCACAGGTAGATAAATCCACAAAGATGGGAAGAAACCAGCACAAAAAGATGAAAACACCAAAAACCAGAACGCCTCTCCTCCTTGAAGGGATCACAACTCCTCACCAGCAAAGGAACAAAGCTGGAAGGAGAATGAGTTTGATGAATTGACAGAAACAGGCTTCAGAAGGTGGGTAATAACAAACTTCTCTGAGCTAAAAGAGCATGTTCTAACTCAATGCAAAGAAACTAAGAACCTTCAAAAAAGGTTTGACGAAATGCTAATGAGAATAAATAGCTTAGGGAGGAATATAAATGACTTGATGGAGCTGAAAAGCTCAACATAAGAACTTCGTGAAGCATACACAAGTTTCAATAGCTGAATCGACCAAGCAGAAGAAAGGATATCAGAGACTGAAGATCAACTCAATGAAATAAAACAAGGAGGCAAGATTAGAGGAAAAAGAGTGAAAAGAAATGAACAAAGCCTCCAAGAAATATGGGATTATGTGAAAAGACCTAATTTACATTTGATAGGTGTACCGGAATGTGATGGAAAGAATTAATCCAAGCTGGAAAACACTCTTCAGGATATTTTCCAGGAGAACTTCCCCAACCTAGCAAGACAGGCCAACATTCAAGTCCAGGAAATACAGAGAACACCACAAAGATATTCCTCAGGAAGAGCAACCCCAAGGCACATAATAGTCAGATTCACCATGGTTGAAATGAAGGAAAAAATGCTAAGGGCAGCCAGAGAGAAAGGTCGGGTTACCCAGAAAGGGAAGCCCAACAGACCCACAGTGGAGCTCTCAGCAGAAACCCTGCAAGCCAGAAGAGAGAGGGGGCCAATATTAAACATCCCAAGATTAAACTTTCAACCTAGCATTTCATATCCAGCTTCTTAAGCTAAGGAGAAATAAAATCCTTTACGAACAAGCAATTGCTGAGAGATTTCATCACCACTAGGCCTGCCTTAAAAGAGCTCCTGAAAGAAGCAGTAAACAGAAAGGAACAACCACTATCAGCCACTCCAAAAACATAACAAATGGTAAAGAGCATCGACACAATGAAGAAACTTCGTCAACTAACAGGCAAAACAACCAGCTAGCATCAAAATGCCAGGATGAAATTCACATATAACAATATTAACCTTAATGTAAATGGACTAAATGCCCCAATCAAAAGACACAGACTGGCAAAGTGGATAAAAATTCAAAAACCATCAGTGTGCTGTATCTAGGAAACCCATCTCACATGCAAGGACACACATAGGCTCAAAATAAACGGATGGAGGAAGATTTACCAAGCAAATGGAGAGCAAAAATAAAACAGGAGTTGCAATCTTAGTCTCTGATAAAATAGACTTTAAACCAACAAAGATCAAAAGAGATAAAGGCATTACATAATGGTAAAAGGAGAAGAGGTAACGATCCTAAATATCCTACACACCCCAAACACGAGCACCCAGATACATAAAGCAAGTTCTTAGAGACCTACAAAGAGACTTAGACTCCCACACAATAGTAGTGGGAGACTTTAACCTCCACTGTCAATATTAGACAGATCAATGAGACAGAAAATTAGCAAGGATATCCAGGACTTGAACTCAGATCTGGACCAAGCAAACCTAACAGACATAAACAGAACTCTCCACCCCAAATCCACAGAATATACATTCTTCTCAGCACCACATCACATCTATTCTAAAACTGACCACGTAATTGGAAGTAAATCACTACTCAGCAAATGCAAAAGAATGGAAATCATAACAAACAGTCTCTCAGACCACAGTGCAACCAAATTAGAACTCAGGACTAAGAAACTAACTCAGAACCACATAACTTCATGGAAACTGAACAACTGGCTCTTGAATGTTGACTGGATAAACAATGAAATAAAGGCAGAAATAAAGATGTTCTTCGAAACCAACAAGAATGAAGACACAACATACCAGAATCTCTGGAACACATTTAAAGCAGCGTCAAGAGGAAAATTTATAGCAATAAATGCCCACATGAGAAGCAAGGAAAGATCTAAAATTGACACCCTATCATCAAAATTGAAAGAGCTAGAGGAGCAAGATCAAAAAAACTAAAATGCTAGCAGAAGACAAGAAATGACTAAGATCAGATGAGAATTGAAGGAGATAGAGACACAAAAAAACCTTCAAAAAATCAATAAATCCAGGAGCTGATTTTTTGAAAAGATCAACAAAATAGACCATTAGCCAGATGAATAGAAAAGAAAAGAGACAAGAATCAAATAGATGCAATAAAAAACGATAAAGGGGATATCACCACCGAGTCCACAGAAATACAAACTACCATCAGAGATTATGATAAATAACTATGCACACAAACCAGTAAACCTGGAAGAAATGGATAAATTTCTGGACACTTGCACCCTCCCAAGCATAAACCAGGAAGAAGTTGAAACCCTGAACAGACCAATAACAAGGGCTGAAGCTGAGGCAGCAATTAAGAGTCTACCAACCAAAAAAAGCCCACGTCCAGATGGGTTCAGAGCCGAATTCTACCAGCCATACAAAGAGAAGTTGGTACCACTCCTTCTGAAACTATTCCAAACAATCCAAAAAGAGGGAATCCTTCCCAAACCATTTTATGAGACCAACATTATCCTGATACCAAAACCCAGAATAGACTCAACAAAACAAAGAAAACTTCAGGACAATATCCATGATGAACACAGATGCAAAAATCTTCAATAAAACACTGGCAAACCAATTGCAACAGCACATCAAAAAGCTTATCCATCACGATTAAGTAGGCTTCATCCCGGGAATGCAAGGCTGGTTCAACATACACAACTCTATAAACGTAATCCACCACATAAACAGAACCGAAGATAAAAACCACATGATTATCTCAATAGATGCAGAGAAGGTATGTGACAAAATTCAACAGCCCTTTATGCTAAAAACTCTCAATAAAATAGGTATCCATGGAATGTATCTCAAAATAATAAAAGCTGTTTACAACAAACCCACAGTCAATATCATGCTGAATGGGCAAAAACTGGAAGCATTCCCTTTGAAATCTGGCACTAGACAAAGATGCCTTCTTTCACCACTCCTATTCAATATAGTATTGGAAGTTCTAGCCAGAGCAGTGAGGCAAGAAAAAGAAATAAATGGTATTCAATTATGAAAGGAGGAAGTCAAATTGTCTTTATCTGCAGGTGACATGATTGTATATTTAGAAGACCCCATTGTTTCAGCCTAATATCTCCTTAAACTGATAAGCAACTTCAGCAAAGTCTCAGGATACAAAATCAGTGAGCAGAAATCACAAGCATTCCTATACACCAATAACACACTAAAAGAGAGCCAAATCAAGAATGAACTGCCATTCACAATTGCTAGAAAGAGAATAAAATACCTAGGAATACAACTAACAAAGGATATAAAGGACCTCTTCAGGAGAACTATGAACCACTGCTCAAGGAAATAAGAGAGGACACAAACAGATGGAAAAACATTCCATGCTCATGGTTAGGAATAATCAATATAGTGAAAATGGCCACACTGCCCAAAGAAATGTATAGATTCAACACTATCTCCATCAACCTACCGATGACCCTCTTCACAGAACTGGAAAAAGCCACCTTAAACTTCATATGGAACCAAAAGAGAGCCCGCACAGCCAAGACAATTTTAAGCAAAAAGAACAAAGCTGGAGGCATCACGCTACCTGACTTCAAACTAGACTACAAGGCTACAGTAATCAAAACAGCATAGTACTGGTACCAAAACAGAGATATAGACCAATGGAACAGAACAGAGGCCTCAGACAGAACACCACACAACTACAACCATCTGATCTTTGACAAGCCTGACAAAAACAAGCAATGGGGAAAGGATTCCCTGTTTAATAAACGGTGTTGGGAAAACTGGCTAGCCATGTGCAGAAAGCTGAAACTGGACCCCTTACTGACACCTTACACTAAAATTAACTCCAGATGGATTAAAGACTTAAACATAAGACCTAACACCATAAAAACCCTAGAAGAAAAGGCAAAACCATTCAGGACGCAGGCATAGGCAAGGACTTCATGACTAAAACACCAAAAGCATTGGCAGCAAAAGCCAAAATAGACAAATGGGACCTAATTAAACTCCAGAGCTTCTGTACAGCAAAAGAAACAATCATTAGAGTGAACTGACAACCAACAGAATGGGGAAAAAATTTTGTGATCTACCCATCTGACAAAGGGCTGATATCCAGAATTTACAAAGAACTAAAACCGATTTACAAGAAAAAAAACAAACAAATCCATTTGAAAGTGGGTGAAGGACATGAACAGACACTTTTCAAAAGAAGACATTTATGAGGCCAACAAACATATGTAAAAATGCTCATCATCACTGGTCATTAGAGAAATGCAAATCAAAACCACATTGAGATACCACCTCAAGCCAGTTAGAATGGCGATCATTAAAAAGTCTGGATACAACAGATGCTGGAGAGGATGTGGAGAAATAGGAACACTTTTACACTGTCGGTGGGAGTGTAAATTAGTTCAACCACTGTGGAAGACAGTGTGGCGATTCCTGAAGGATCTAGAAATAGAAATTCCATTTGACCTAGCAATCCCATTACTGGGTATATATGCAAAGGATTATAAATCATTCTATTATAAAGACACATGCACACATATGTTCTTTGTGACACTGTTTACCACAGCAAAGACCTGGAACCAACCCAAATGCCCATCAATTATAGACTGGACAAGGAAAATGTGGCACATATACACCATGAAATACTATGCAGCCATAAAAAATGATGAGTTTGTGTCCTTTGTAGGGACATGGATGAATCTGGAAACCATCGTTCTCAGCAAACTGACACGAAAACAGAAAATCAAACACCGCATGTTCTCACTCATAGGCGGGTGTTGAACAATGAGAACACATGGACACAGGGAAGGGAGCATCACACACTGGGGTCTGTTGGAGGGCAATGGGGAGGGACAGCAAGGGTAGGGAAGTTGGGGAGGGATAACATGCAAAGAAATGCCAGATATAGGTGACGCCGGGATAGAGGCAACAAACCACACTGCCATATATGTACCTATGCAACAATCCTGCATGTTCTGCAAATGTACCCCAGAACCTAAAGTATAATAAATTATATATATTTAAAAAAAAAAAACAGCAAAGGATTTATAAAAGAAAGCATAAGCCCAACAGGGGAGAAAAGGCAAAAGCAACAAAATTTGGAAGCCAAAATACAATAGCTATGTGTAAAAAATGACTTAACAGACAAGTGAAAGCTGAAACCTAAGCCAACAGTCGGGGAGACCCAGAAGCATGTAATTTGTGCTGGCTCCACAATGAGGAGATACAGGCACCTCTGCAAGTGGAAGTGAAGGGGAAATGAAGACAGAAAGGTTCTTTTCCTTATGAAGCCCATTCAAAAAATCATCAGATCCTCTCCCTAAACCACAGAGGCAATGATGTCCATCCCAACATCTCTCCATTCTCTGGAAAGAATGAAGCAAAGAAGATGAGCTGGGGGACACCAAATGCAGTTGAGCTGAGTGTGGATCACGAAACAGGTAGGCTCAAGAAAGCCTGCACATTAAGCAGTGACACCCACAGGACCCCTTTTCTCACTTTGCATGCCAGAATCACGCAGGGAGGTTTACACCCACCAGAAGGGAGATCAAAGTTTCTGAAGCTCAACAGAAAAGACCTGAAGTCAAAAATACCCTCTCCCCCAACAAAATGGTCCAGAAGACCACCCTACATTGAAGCCCACCAGTCGAGAAGCTCTACCCAGGCGTGGGCTCAACATGAGTTTTGACAGTATTGGGAGGTGGTACCTGTTAAAGGTGATTAGGTTATTAAAATTGATTAGTAAGACTGGATTAGTTCTCATGGGAATGGGTATGTTCTTGAGAGACGGGTGTCATGAAGTGGGTCAGCCTCCCCTTTCTTTCGGCACACAGTCGATTCTCCTTTCACTCCTCTGCCATGCCATGATGCTGCACGAGGCCCTCAGCAGAAGCCAACCAGTGTGGCCACCCAAACTTGAATTTCCCAGCCTCAAGAACCATGAGCTAAATAAACTTCTTTTCCTTTATAAATTACCCACTCACAGGTATTTTGTTATAACAATAGAAAACAGACTAAGACACCAACAATCATGATAAAATTAAGTAAAGAAGATGAGGAAAGGAAAGTGTGTGTATCTAAGTACGTGTGTGTGTTTGTGTGTATGTGTGTGTGCGTTTGGTGCCAGAGTATATAGGTTGAGTATCTGTAAACCATAATTTGGATTGCTCCAAAATTTGAAACTTTTTCAGTACCAACATGATGCTCAAAAGAAATGTTCATTGGAACATTTTGAATTTCAGATTAGGGATGTGAAACTAGCAAGATTATAATACAATTTTTTTTTTAAATTCCAAGTTCAAAACACTTCTGGTCACAAAGCATTTCAGGTAAGAGAGACTCAGTCTGTATTATCATCCTCTAAGTAAGAAGTTAATAGTTATAGTACTATCTAAAAGCAAAAGACAGAAAACAGAAAGTAGGAAGCATGCTATTAAGACAAATGGAAGAAACAGCTCAAGGAATAAAAATCAGCTGCCTCTGGGGAATAGGGAGTGGGTTAGGAACCTCAAGCCTTTGTAGAACACTTGACACTTTAAACTATAACTCTGATTTTCAAACTTTCTTTGTACTACTTCATGATTATTTACCTATGCTTTGCCCTTTAAAAAATCAGACTGACAACAATCTATTTTTTATAAAAAACTTTAAAATCACAATGTTTAGCAGGCTCCATTACATTACTTGATGATGAAAATTGATGTGTTTAGTTCTATTTGTGCACTGAAACATAAACGGAATCTTCCTTGAGCAGTATCTTCATAAAAAAAATACGTATTTTATGCCTTACACAATTTACCCAACTTTCATTCAGAGTCTATTAAAGAAGAAAGTAGCATTAACAGGAGAGGAAATCACACTGGGGCAGGTACAACAATATGTACAGTTCGGATCGAATGCTTACAACCACCCCACTAACTGAATAGAAATTTCAGAAGTTTAAAAAGACAAGCGCAAACAATGGTACCTGCAAATTATATGGAGACAAGTCAAGATTTTTTCCATTCATTCAACCATCACTAATTGAGGGCAGACTATATGTCATGGGCTGTGTTAGACATTGAAACTGTAACAAAACAAGACCCAGGCATTGCTCATGAAGAACAGCATTCGATTTGGGAAAAAAGACTTGAAAGCAAATCATTAATAGTGATTTCCCATTTTGCTCTGTTTATGTTGGTTTTCCTTGAATCTTCCATACTGAAAACACATTCATCTATCCCTTAAGTTGTAAAAAACAAAAAAAAAAACCCACAAAGAAACATTTAAAGGATTACATGGGCTCTAACAGATACATGCAAAGGACAGAAAGAAAAGTATTAAGTCAGCAGCGGAGAAACAGCAATTAACTCGGGGGCAGGAGGAACAGTCCCAGAAAAGCTTCAAAGAATAAATGACATTAGGTTGCTTCTTGAAAGATAGGAGAATAAAATTTTGCCAAGTATAGTATGCTAAGCTTCAAGGCCAGGGACAAAGAAAACAAATAATTGGACCCTAAAGGTTATAAGATTCAGTAAGTTACACTGTTATGGATATAAAAATCTAACTCATTGCCACCTCACCATCCTGCAGAGGCAAAATAAGACACATCAATCTAACAGAATTGATGAGTTGCTTCCCTACCTGTGTCCAGCCTGCCGCCTTTGGCTTATCTGGCTTACATTTGTTCCTGACTTTGATATCTCAAGGTGAAAAATACTTCATAAAGACAAATCCACGTTAAGAGTATATTTTGGGACAGATTTGTATTTAGTTGGGGATTAAATAACCTGGTAGAAATCACGCCTAAACACTGGAATGTTTCAACTTAAAGAACTGTTAACAAAAAAAAAGCATCGCTGAACTATCTTCTAAGGAAACTGTCTCCGTAGCAAGAAAACGTGGAGAAAACTCTTGAGAAAATGCTAACTCTAGGCCTGTTTACTAATTCTGCTGTCATTTTACACTGTCTGTTAAATTATACCATTTAACAATGACGTAGCCCCCCAACCCAATATATCAAATTATTAACAAGGAGAAGTTCAGAGTAAGTAATTACAGCACACCCACGATCACTACCCTGTACTGGAACTGTCCAAGTGATGAAGCCTAAAAGAATCTTGGGGTGGTACATTTTGTGGTCTGGTTTAGATTCGTACAATGGTCTCAAACCGGAACCTGCCTCTGCATAACCTGGAAGGCTTCTTAAAATATGGACTGCTGGGCCCCACCTCCAGAGTTTTTGATCCAGTAGGTCTGGGGTAGGAGTTTGAGGATTTGCATTTCTAACAAGGTCCCAGTTGACACTGGTGTCGCCGGCTCACAGACCATATTCTGTGAACTTCAGAAGAGTAATTTCCACACATAAAATGAAACATAGTATACTAAGTTTAATTGTAACTGTCAGTAATTTAAATATGAATTAAATAGCATTATCAATGAAATTACACCGAACTCACTTGGAATCCATTTTGGTCACCTTCTTGGTGAAAAATTCATCTACACCTTCATCCACTCTCCCCATGAGACCGTTCTGTTCACCCTCTTGGGAGACTATGTTGGCAGCACAGACCTGCAAAACAAACAGATGTAATGTTAATTCACGTGCACCTTAACTTTGCGAACATTTATTACTAGATTTAAGACACTGTGATAAGGGCTATGGGAGGGAGAAGGCTCACTCAAATAGGGACCACGTCGTCTACAGGAATAGAAGCCATGTGTACAATCATAACACAGACAGGAAGAAACAAAAGTGAGGGATGCACTCTAAACACCATGCCTTGTGGAGGACTCGTGCTGACTGGTGCATTAGAAGAAGCTTGGACCTAACAGATACAAAGAATCGAGTGTTTCTAAAGGCAGAGAAAGACACTGCAGGCATGTGGTGAGAGGAAAGGGAATAATCCATAGAGAAACGAAACACGCACTGACTTCTGAGAGCAGTGATAACCCTGGGGCCTGAGGTGTGTGGGTGGGGCTAAGAACGGAGCTTAGCAGGTGCTCATGCTGGCTTCCCTACCCCTCTCCCCAGCCTACTTTCTTTCTTGCTGGAAGAGCCCTAGGGTCAGATTATGGATACTGATTTGCTTACGCTGAACACGACAAACCCTCCTCTTGCCTGTGATTGATAGGCATGGGAGTGGGATATACTCCTGGTCTGTGAGACACAAGGAAAACTTTGCCAGGCAGCTCATGGGGGCAGGTTTTGTCAAGAGGAGAGAACTAACGTGTTTTTCCGCAGTTATGCGTGGGAGACGTGCTTGAGCTGAGGCAGGCCACTGTTGTTTACCAAACGGGGAGGCCCAAGGATAAAAGGGCTCACGCGTGTTGACAGTCACAAAGCAGCAAGGGGAAAGCACCTGGATCCCTGTGCCCTTCTGCTGAATAAGCCAGGCCTGGATCCTGAGGCCTCAGGACTTTTTGTTAGGTGAGAAAATAAGTATTTCCTTTGTTTAAGTCACTTTTGAGTGAGTATTGAGTATTTCACAATATCCAGGTGAATGCTTTCCGACTGATAATATTAAAACCCCTAAGGAACAGCTTTGAGCCTTATGCTGAGGAGTGTGGAACTGACTCCTTAGACGACAGGGAGCCAACATAGCAGCATGGCCCAACCTGAACTCTGGGAAGGTAATTCTGGGGTAGCATGAAGGACCAATGGGAGATTTAAGAGAATATAAGTAGGAAAACCTGTTCGGGAGCTGAAATCAAAGACTCCTGTAGTAATTTAATCTAATATGGGGGTGGGGAGGGACTAATGAAGTGGAAAAGTGAGAATGGAAAGAAAAGAGCTGCCCAAGATACGGTCAAAGTTTCTAGGCCGGGCAAATGGGAGCATGGTTCTAGGGAACACGGTCCTAAGATCGTATCTGGGGAAAATGATGTGTCTCATCTTCCTGAGTCTTTGAGGTACTGTGGGAAATCCAGAGCCAGGTGTCCAGCAGGCAGCCGAAAACTCAGACCTTATGAGAGAGGCTGGTGAGAAGCTATCATAAAGCTGCATCAAGTGAGCATGTCTCTTTGAAAGGCCAACTCATAACAGGCTTAGTTAGGTGCTTGATTTGTGTCTGCAATGTAGATTAACATTTCACAGATAGGTTGTGGACAGCTGAGAAAGAGCATGCATCTTGCCCATGCTGTTGGATGCAAGGACGAATTCTTGTGTGCTTGGGATACCTGGTCTAGATGTCTCGCCACAGAGTAGTGGGAAAGTTGTTTGCTGTAATCTTGATTTGCAAGTCTCCAGGTGCCTAGGGGGAACATGGCTTATGTCTGTATGGAAATTGTTTAAAGAAGAAAACCCCTTGAACAATCATCCACGTCATTCATCAGGAACCTCTCATTATGAAAATGAACTGTGTGTTTGAGCTCATGTTTGTGACATGCTGAAAAGTGAGGAGACAACAGGTAATAGACAAAGAACCGCACGAAGTAACAACTACAGGTATACCTCTTATCTGAATGGTGCTTTATATTGGAGCAAGGTTTTCCTATGTGTTGCAAAAAAGCAGACAATCAGCAAAGTTCTACCATTCTGTTATGCAGAGAAAAAAGCTCACTGAATAACTTCTGTTTTGATTACAAAAGACAACGTAGTACAGAACTTGCTTGTATTGTATGATTTTTCTCCTTTGGGAAAGAACGTAGGATAGAGCCTCCATAGCAGTAATAGCCGTTAAGTGAATATAGTGCTTAATAGTTTACATGTGTTTTACACACGATTTTGTCACCCTTACATCTACCCTTCAAACTGAAAGAGGTAGTACTATCCTACTTCTTGGTTGTCACAAATCAAACAGTGGCTCAGAAGGTGAGGGGCACCCTCACCAGTCACCTGACTGACAGACAAAGAAGGATGTGATCCCAGGACATACAGTCCTAACACAGGTCTCCTCTCAGCTTCCCCCTAAAGACTCCTCTTTCCATTTGAGAAAAAAACACCAAGTTAAGTTTTACTCATGTAATTGCTCCCCTCAGGAAAAATTTCTCTTTTCCTGCTTGGAAACAGAATTCACAGCCAGCACAAAAGGTTCTCTGGGGATGTGGGGTACATCAATGGGTTTCAGAGACGGAGGCATGGAGCTGAACAAAACACTCTGCTTTCCTGGAGGACAGGACAGCTTTTCGGGCTGGACTGCCCCTACAGATCCTCTAGCCAACCCTGTCATTTTAGAGATAAAGAGACAGAGTAGACAGGTTAAGAGAAGTCCAGTATCACTGAGAGATGGTCCATGAGACATGGTTTAAAACGCAACTGTTAAAATAGGAAGCAGGAGGTGGCATCAGCCTATGTGAAGAGCAGTAGAAAAAATGAAGACTGAATTGAGATGTAGTTTGCAAACGAGTTCAAGGCCAAATGCACATGCTGTTTCAGCTCCTTTTCTAACAAAAGCAAAGGAAAGGACAAAGTCATCAGGAGTTCTCAAAATCCCATTTGCTTTTGGTCTTTTCTGTCGAAGAGAGTACATCTCAGACTGAAAAGGGTAGCACAGCTGTCGGAAAGGAAGGGAGCAGAAACCTCTGCCGTGAGCCTTTGGCCAGAACCCACTGCCTTTGCTCTCAGAGAAAGGGTTTTACAAATAAAATCAGGAATCGCTGTTGTTGGTATTTGATAAAGAAGGTGGATTTTGCACCTCCAGTGTGTAAGTGCTACAAGGATAATTTGTGAATACTGAGAAAATAAGCTGGTGACTGTGAGAACTAAAGGTAATTCAGACCACCCTCTGTTTTTCCTCTGCCAGGATTATTACAGTGAATGCGCCGGGGAAAGACAGTAGGCAGTGTTGCCTGGATTGACGGCAGCCGCCAAGTCTCTCACAATGTCTCCATGGGCTGGATGGAGAGGGATGGCTAGGAAGTAAGCACGATTAGGTGTATTGTAACTCCTCAAACGAATATACCAAAGAGTGCTGATTAGTGAACTGAATCATCATGGAATCTTATGTGCATACATTAGAACATAAAACACACAGAAAATTAATTTGCTAAGCAATCAAGGAATAAGGAGCCCAAAGAAAGTACAATGACAAAAATACAATAAAATAAAAAATAATGACCTTGAGAGGATTGATAAGACCAACAGTTGACTCTTGGAAAAAGACTAATAAAAGAGATAATTACAACATTAAGAGAAAAGGCATTAAAAATATGTTAAAATGGAAAAGGGGACATAGCTGTAAGAGATTAAAGCTATTGGTATAAGAAATTAAAAACTTAAAGGAATTCTATAAACAACTAAATGAACAATTAGGCTAAATGGAAGATATACTAAAAACACAGAAGTTATAAAATGATCTAAATTAGGTAACCTGAACAGATCTATGACAAAAGAAATCAAATCCCCAGTAAAACATCTACATACAAGTTTCACACACACACAAGCATATTGACAACACTTAGGGCCCACATGGCGTCCCAGGAGAGGAAGAGACAATCTCTATTACATGTAAACTGCTTCAGAGAACAGGAAAGAAGAAAGAGCTTCCCAACCAATTTTATGACGATAGTATAACTCTGAAACTCAACTAGATGGGTGGTTTAGACAAGAAAAATAAACATTGCAAGTCTCTCATTTATGCATACACATGCAAAAATTCTCACAAGATAGTAGCAAACAAAGCGTAGCAGTGTACTAAAAGCAAAAAAAAAAAACAATTAGGAGTGTTATAACACTAGAAATGTTAATGTGATTCACCAAAATTTCACATTAAAAAAGAAAAATTATCAGGCTCAACAAATACTGAAAAAAATAATCAAATTTAACAACCATTCATTCCAAAACAAAATTAGCAAAATAGAAGAAAAGTCTCTCAGCTGAATAAGTAACAGCAGAAACTGCTTAATGTCTAGTTAGTATCTATTCTCTCTTGCTTACTCAGTAACAAAACCCTGACTTACTGGGAGTATCAATGTGACCAACTGGCTACCTATCTTCCTAGATACCCTTGTAGCTGGGGATGGAAATATGGTTCACTTCTGGCCAATAAGATGCAACTGGAGGCATACTAGGACTTCTGGGTAGTTTAGATTCCCTGATGCATGCACTCTCTTTTCTTCTGTCTGAAATACTTGTATAAAAACAGATTAAAGGCCTTGCCTGAGAACAAGATCAATACCAGTCACCTGGATGATACAGCCATTTTAAACGTGAATGCAACCTGTGGTTGAATAAACAGAAGTATCCTACTTAAAAGAAGAGAAGCAATGGGCTGGGGGTGGTAACTAGCACCTGTAATTCCAGTACTTTGGAAGGCTGAGGCAGGTGGATCATGTGAGCTCAGGAGTTCAAGATCAGCCTGGGCAACATGGCAAAACCCTGTCTTTACAAAAATGCAAAAATTAGCTGGGTGTGGTGGTGTGCACCTGTAATCCGAGCTACTTGGGAGACTGAAGTGGGAGGATCACCTGGGCCTGGGAGGAGGTGGTGGCAGTGAAGTGAGCCTGGGTGACAGAATTAGAACCTGTCTCAAAAATAAATAAATAAATAGAAAGAAGCAATATGGCTGATCTTACTAAAGTACTCTATTCTGTCTTGGGTGCCACACTGCAATTTATTCAGAACAGAGTAATAAGACTTGTAAATGGATTCTAGACAGTTTCATCTAAAGAACATCAAAAGAGCTGAAGAATTAAGATTTGACCCACAAAAACTGTTTACTAAGTAGAATAGACTTACATACCATGTGCTACCCCAGAAGACAGATACAAGATGGCTAAGTTAAAGTAAGAATTTAAGAAACACAAAAAATAATTTGCTAATAATTCGAGGTTTAAGAAAATGGCAGCTTCAGAGAAAGAAGTCATTGTAGATGGAATGGCCAATCAATGGCTGTGTAGGGGTTTTTAAGCACCTGATGAGGGACTGGGCAAGACGAGTTCAAAATCCTTTTCAGCCTTATGATGCCACGATTCAACGCATACAGGAGAAAACCTATTACCCAGGATTTAGTCCATTTTAATTTGAGTTGGTTTGTTTCATCGCTGAGCCAACCAGTGTGGGGCTATGCCCTATGCCAAGAATATAAGGCAAACTGACTGATATTGACATGTCAGCAAAGTGAAGCCACTGCACGGTATAATATATCAGAGAAGGATCATGGGCAAATCAGTTGTCTGCCCTGGGCTTCAGGTTCCCTTGAATATTGAGTAATCTTTAAAATTCCTTCCACTAGGAGATTATTCTAGTTAGTGGTAGAGTCAGCGCTATATCCCAGTTCAATGCTCTTTCCATTCTTCTATGGAAATTTTTCAATAATTTTTCTTCAGGGGAATATTTTTCACCTATAGTTATGTTAGGAAAAAGTAGAAAGAAGCAATAGCTAACTGGCAGTGGATGAGCATAAACACACCTCCATCCCTGCTGAGTGTCGTGGTCAGAATGCTCACCTGCAGTTAGGTGGCAACGTGGCCGAGTTCCGGAAAATGGTACTCAGGTGAATGTGAAGCTCATCCTTTCAGACCTGGCCCATAAATCCTCAGGGGTATGAGCCTTCAGGCTTTATGTCATCCTCCAGCTGAATGGCTATGACTTGAAGGACCAAAAAGGAGGACAGAGCCACAGAGTAAAAGTAGCCTGGATCCCTGACAACTGTAGAGTTCCCTGACCAGAAATACCCGCAATGAACTATGACATGAACAAGAAATAAACTCCGAAATATCAGAGATTTAACACAGCAAAAGTTTATCTCATACAGTAGCTAGCGTTACCCCACCTAACACAGCTGTCCTTCAGTATCTGAGGGGGATTGGCTCTAGGACCGCTGAGGATACAAAAATCCATAGATGCTCAAGTCCCTGCTATAAAATGGTATCGTATTTGCATATCACGTACACACATCCTCCTGTGTGCTTTCAATCATCTCTCGATTACTTTTAATACCGAGTACAATGTAAATGCTATCTAAGTAATTGTTACACTGTGTTTTAAAATTTGTATAATTTTTTACTGTTGTGGTTTTATCGCCTTTTAAAGAAATATTTTCAATCCAGAGTTGGTTGAATGCTGAAATGCAGACTGTGTGGATATGGTGCATGTCTCAACCTCATCAGTCTGTTCTAGAGAGATTTCACCTTTGTCCACAATGAAGCCAGAACTCACAGGGTTGGCATACGCTAGGCTGTCTTCCCTTAGGCGAAGAAGAAAAGGGATCCTCAAGGGTCCTGGAACCAATGCCCCTCAGATGCTCACTGAATGTATACTACACGCTTCCCCCTTTTCTCTGTTGCAGCTGGAACATTCTGGTACCTTCAAAAATGGCATTTCCACTCTTCAATTGCCCATATGACGCTCTTTTCCCAAAAGCAAAGACTTTCTGAAAGTCAATGAGGAAATAATTTTTGAATAAAAATTTTTGTAAAGTTAGTTAATTTGTTTCTTAGTCAACATGGGTAAGGGCCCTTTGAATTAATGAGGGTAAATGAGCATGGCATTACATCAGTTTTGAGGAATTTTTTGCTCTTCCTCCTCCATTTAAGTGTAGAAAAGGGGGAATGGGTAAAAAGGCAAAAGCAAATATGAGATTTATATTGTAAAGATAATATTAATAAAATGGAAATACTAGCTTTGAAGAACAATATTTTAAAGTAAAGGATGGTATTTCTCATGACAACTCAACAATGTAAGCAATGCTGGTATTTAGAAACAAGTTTGCTTGGCCGGGCGCGGTGGCTCAAGCCTGTAATCCCAGCATTTTGGGAGGCTGAGGCGGGTGGATCACGAGGTCAAGAGATCGAGACCATCCTGGTCAACGTGGTGAAACCCCGTCTCCACTAAAAATACAAAAAATTAGCTGGGCATGGTGGTGTGTGCCTGTAATCCCAGCTACTCAGGAGGCTGGGGCAGGAGAATTGCCTGAACCCGGGAGGCGGAGGTTGCGGTGAGCCGAGATCGCGCCATTGCACTCCAGCCTGAGTAACAAGAGCGAAACTCCGTCTCAAAAAAAAAAAAAAAAGAAAAAAAAAAGAAAAAAGTTTGCTCAGGCTTTAAAAAAAAAAAAAACCACATGCCTTTGTCCAGATACACACGTCCAGGGAGTGGAAGAGCCCAGCGGCTGCGTGGTCTTACACACCCTACTCTTACTACTACAGTAGAAAGTTAAATTCTATGGGCTAAGCAGCTATAATGTAATGTTTAAAAATTCTTTCACCCACTTAATTTAAAAAAGAAAGAAAGAAACATTTTATCTCTTGTTATTTAAAAAAAATCTTTTGTTTTCATTTTTGGAGTGGCAGAGGTGGAATTAAAACATATAACTAAAATGTCTATATCCATTGTCCTTAAAATGACTGTGGTCTCATCCAAGGTTAAATTTTTGTGCCTAGTTTCTTTTTTTTTAAATGGGTTATCTACTCTTCATATTTACATAAATACTTATTGGTACATTTTTGGCACAAAAATCGGTCATTACAACACCATGTTTGCCCTAGAAGAAACTGGCATGTTGGCATTTAACTTAGCCTTGGCTTTGAGAATTCTGACAGCTGGAAAAGTTCATTTGAGGCATTGGGGTTCAGGGACGAACTACAGAAAAGCTAAGACAGACTGTGGATGAACTGATTCTACTCAATGCTAAGAAGAAAAACAACAATGACTGTTAATAATTGCTCTTACTAAACATTAGTAATAAAGGTAAGCCGCAACCTCCTCATTCTTACCTGAAAAATTTAAATAATGGTGTCTGTGTGGCAGCTTCACAGGGCCGTTAGACATGAAAGCACTTTGGAAATTGTAAGCAGGGTGATATCATAAGGTAATATATTTTCACTATGAATCCAAGTAAAGGTGTGCTAAGCTATACTTCTCAGTCCAACGGTGCTCTGGGAAAAAACCAGATCTCTTTAGATCTCTGGCCATAATACATTATTTTGGGACTTACCTTTGTGTTACACAGTCCCTAAGGGAAAACAGCATAGAGTATGCCAAGCCTGTGAGTCCTGGCTTCAATGTGGACAAAGGTGAAATCTCTCTAGAACAGACTGATGAGGCTGAGACATGAAACACCAAAATACGGTGCCTTGGCATTCGAGAAAATAGCAAAAGCAGGAAGGTCATTCTCGTCTTCCCCATGCTGTTCAGCCTTTGAGGCAGGTCATAAAAGCTTCATTCAAGAAGTGTCCTCCCTATTGGCAGAGATAAGAAATGTCCTCTCTATAGCCAGAGAAAAGAAAGGTCTCTGAAGACATGGGATAAGAGAGAAGAATTGAACAAACAGGCCTTGCTAACTGCCCCCAGCTTATTACCATCAGATCATACTCCCTTTGTCAAGTCCGACTTCTCTATAGCCACTTCATCAAACTTAGCATAAAAATACACAGGTTTCTCCCGTTCCTGAGTCAGCGTTTCTGAAGGTTCCCATATCACATAAAACTTACATTAAATACATTTTGTTGTACTTCTCTCTTGTTAATCTGCCTTTTGCTACAGGTGCTTCAGCCATGAACCCTGGTGATACGTGAGAAAAGAAATCTGTTCTCCCTTGCAATATATAGCATGCGCCTCCAATGGGACTCTGCCACAGCTTCTTTCCCTTCTTTTCTATTTTTCAAACATTTAAGGAAGAAATGCTGGCACGGTGGCTCATGCCTGCAATCCCAGCACTTTGGGAGGCTCGAGCAGGAGGACAGCTTGAGGCTAGGAGTTCTAAGACCAGCCTGAGCAACATACCAAGACCCCATCTCTACAAAAAAATTATTTAAAAAATTAGCCAAGCATGGCGGTATGCACCAGTAGTCCCAGACACTCAGGAGGCTGAGGTGGGAAGACTGTTATTGTTTGAGTCCAGGAGTTCAAGGCTGCAATGAGGCGGGAGTGCGCCACTGCACTCCAGTCCGGGCCACAGAGTGAGACCCCATTCTCGAAAGAAAAAGAGGGGAGGGGAGGGGAGGGGAGAGGGAAAAAGTACACAAGATTATCTCTTTCCATGAATCACCAGTTTTATCAAGGATAAACTTAAGCCATTTCACAGACGAATTGTATTGCTAATCTTATTCCATATGGAAAGAGCCATAGAGAACCCATTTATTAACATTCTAGAACCTAAAGTGTGGGTTGTTGTGGGGCGGGGTGTCTTTTTATCAATCTATGGAAGTGTTTTAAGGGAACGTGTATTCCTGTAAGAATATGTTAAAATGCACTAAAAAAAGTTAAAAATTAATAAATTAGAAAACAACATACTAGATTTTTTTTTTTTTTTTTTGTATTTTGAAACTGTGTCATGCTCTTTGGATTCAAATGAGAGAAATTAACCAAACACAATGAAAGCCTGATCTAAAGTGAGGATATTACCAACCAAGCAGGTAAGTTACTGTGACCCTCAACCATCTATGTCTCCAGCTATCCACCTACTTATCCAATAAGTATTGTTGAACCCCTACTGTATTTTCAAACCTAATGTAAGCCCTGAGCATATTGCCATGAATAATAAATCACAGGCCCTGCCTACACAGAACTTAGAGACAAGGAGTAAGCTGAGAAAACACTATGTGATGAGAGCTGTGAGGGTAAGCATCAGGCACTGGAGGAGACGGGGCCTCCATGGAGAGTTGCTCAGGCTGTGCACTGCGCACAACTAGTCTGTGAGAACAACTTCCCTGGTGTCATGTGACCCTCGCTCTGCGGGAACACAGTGGGATGGGTAGGGAGGGTTTCCTGGAAGAAGTCTTGCCTTCTTTACAAACAACTGTGGCCTAATGATAATAAACTGGGGGCACTTAGCAAGGCCTGTTGGGTTCAGATTCTTCCCTCTGTCCTCATACCTTCAGAAATAAGGACATTTCTCTCCTCTGGCTACAGGGAGGGCACTTCTTGAATGATGCTTTTATGACCTGCCTCAAGGGAGAAAGGCAAGGAGAAGGTGAGAATGACCTTCCTGCTTTTGTATTTTCTCAAATGCCAAGGCGCCATATTTTGGGGTAACATGTCCCAACCTCATCGGTCTGTTCTAGAGAGATTTCACCTTTGTCCACATTGAAGCCAGGACTCACAGGCTTGGCATACTCTAGGCTGTTTTCCCTTAGGGACTGTGTAACACAAAGGTAAGTCCCAAAATAATGTCTTATGGCCAGAGATCTAAAGAGATCTGGCTTTTCCTCAGAGCACCAGGGGGCTGAGAAGTATAGAGAAGTGGACAGTTATGGAGAAGCAGTGGAGATGCGCAAAATCCGAAGGAAGTCCTCAGACCAGGAGATGGGAAGAAGCAATGAGAAGGGCTGCAGCATTAGAGGGCTGGAGCTCAGGACGGGAGGAAGCGGCAGCGAGGAGGAAGAGGGAGAGCCGCTGATCAGGATCACGTTCCGCTCTCTAACCTGTCAGCTGACCATGCCCCAGGAAAAACAGGGGTTATGAGAAACGCAGGTTTACAGGGAAAGGTAGGATCTCAGTTTCAAATTTTGGGCCTGAGGTACTCATTCAAGTTTAGGAGGCAAGTGGCTATCCAGAAATTTACAGTCAATGACAGAGACTAAAACCATGAGTTCAGATGATACCACCCAGACAGACAATAAAAAACTTAAAAGGTCTGGCAAGAAAACTGAAAGCACACTGCTGGAGAGATGGGTGGAAAAGAAGTGTGTGGTGACTCAGAGATCAGTGGGAAACCTCCTGCCGGGAATGGAAGAACTTTGTGTTGATGAACTGCTGAAACATCAAGGAAGATGATGGACAGCTGAGAAGAGTCCACAGGATATGGTCTGGAGTGACCTTGGGAGGGTGGTTTTGAGAGTGGGTAGATACAGAAGGAAGATTTTGGTTAAGATGTGGAGTGACGGGAAGGTGAAGAAGAGACAGTAGAGACAGGTGGCACAGGCAAACTTTCTGAAGAAGTTTAGCTATAAAGGAGAGAAAAGGCATTAACCAGAGAGACACGAGTGTGCTACAGTCAGGCTCATCGGCACACACAACTGAGTCTTCTACTGAAGTAGAAAGAGCAGGATGTCATCGTCACACACTGGGGCCCCCACTCAGGGCTCTTCTTCATCCCTTCAGTTACATCAGGTTGTAGGTTTTCAAGCACACGGACCACAGCAGGTCAGAGTGTGGAGGGGGGATGCAAGTGTGCACTCCAGAATCAAACAATTCTTAATTCACGATTATTTTTTTGGTACTTCTATCTTTTTTGCCCAGACACTGTAAAATGCTAGAGACATGTAGCTCACCCATATGTCAGATTTCAGACATGTAGGTGAGATTAAAAAAATGTCTCTAGCATTTATGAAGAATAAGGATTTCCTATCATAGATAATCCTTATTTATCTAAGGATTTCCAAAGGCAGCTCTGTTCTGAAGAACTGCAAAATTTACAGCATCGTCTTCTCCATAATTATGTTGTTTTATTTATTTTTTCTTTAAGTGACACAATCTGTTCATTCTCCCAAATTGTCGGGCACCAAGTTGAGATACTTTGCAAGTCACATGCAAATCTACCCACCCTCAAAACCACCCTCCCAAGGTCACTCCAGACCATATCCTGTGGACTCTTCTCAGCTGTCCATCATCTTCCTTGATGTTTCAGCAGTTCATCAACACAAAGTTCTTCCATTCCTGGCAGGAGGTTTCCCACTGATCTCTGAGTCACCACACACATGTCACATGCAAAGTGGTTCCAGTCTCCTTACCCATAGCTTTCGTGTTTGTGCAAAGCACTTTAGCAAGAACCTCCAACTTTCCCCAGAGAAGAAAAGGGTGAGGGAGCGATGAGGCCTCTCCAGCCCACTTACCGCTGCTTGAGTGGGTTGCTGCTTCTTATTCCTTTTTGGCCTTAACTTGGTAAAGTGTTCCAGCTTCTTCCCTTCTTCAGAGGGCAACTCAGAGATAAATCCCGAGCTCCGCTTCTCCTGTCTGAGGGATGGGAGGGGTGGGTCTTCGATGTGAATTGGTACCTCTTCCAGAGCTTTATCAAGATCAAACTCCATTTCTAAAATTAAACAAAAACAAAAAAGCCCATGGCCGAAGCTTAATGCATAGAGATGGATAAAAAATTCCTACAAGGCATTTTAAGTCTAGCATGGAACAGCAAACAGCCATTCACAGATCACTTAACTCTTTCTCAATATTTACTCACACAGTGTATCCATAAGGAACATCTCTAAAATGGTCTAAGGTTCTTGCTGAGGGTGCTTCACAGTTCCAGGGAAATGGCTGGCAGCAGCAAAACACTTACCAAAGGCCCTGGAAACAGGCCGCAGCATTCGGCTATGGATACTCTTCCTTTTGGATTTAGGAGTCATCTAGCAATAAAATAAAAACAAAAACACCATGACTTAGGCAGGTAGCCACAGAAAACTCATCTTTCAAACTTCAGAAACATTCTGGATCGATGGTTTAACTCAGTAGTTGTTTCCCTGCTTTAGAGGATGATTGAAAGTCTAACTGAAAAGATCTATTTCTAAATGATTTACAGTTTCTCAAATGATAACAGCTAACATCTTTCTTCTGTTCCCTCAGCCCTAACCAGTTAAATTCCATTTAAACAGCTGAAAAGAACAATAAAGTATGTCCAAGCTGTACATGAGGATGTTAAAATGGATACAAAAATAAAAATCAAATGCTGTAAAAATCAGTCACAAAAAATAAAAAAACACTATTATTCACTGATCATTGTCACAGTGACATCAATATAAGCAACCCTGACCTCTTTCTGTGTCACATCAATGATTTAAGTAGTGTCACTCTCTTATTTGACATTTTGCCACCAAGATTTTGATCTTTACAACACAGGCAAAGACCAGGAAAAGGTGCTGGGATTCAAACATCTGTATCTGCTGGCACTTCTCAGTGAAATGTCTTTGATCTTGTTAATCCTCTAAAAAATGAAGCCCAAACTCAAACCAAAGACCAAAACTGAAGAGCACTTTCCTAGCGTTGGTGTAGACTGTTTATGGTGCAAAGTCAACCCTCAGAAAGGC
This sequence comes from Sapajus apella, assembly GCF_009761245.1. NCBI lineage: Eukaryota > Metazoa > Chordata > Mammalia > Primates > Cebidae > Sapajus > Sapajus apella. Next base: position 1,014,151 of record NW_022437124.1, on the reverse strand, counting down.
ACTACTTCTCCCTCAATAGGATCACACAAATGTCAAAGACGGAGGGAAGCTTTGTCATCACCTACACAAGTCAACTCCAAGGATGAAACCAAGTCACAAAAGTGACAAAGGCTAACATTCCTGTTGTCAGAAGGAGCAGAGCCAGGGCCAGAACCCAGTGAGGAGGGTCAGGCCAGCTTCCTTCCTGCTACACCATTCAAGACCCATATATGGATGGATGGATGTTAGGGATGTTTTCACTGGTTTGATATCGGGAACTGGTCTATGTGTATAAATGAAGAGGTAACATAACTGAAAGAATTTAGTTTGCATACTTTCACTTCATTTAATAGGTTTTCATCTAATGCTTCCTCAAAAGAAAATCTACATGATTGAAAAACATTCTTTAGCTCCAAGAAGAAACTGGCTGATACTGATATTTAAAGCAAACAAATCTATAGTTTTGACAATTATGCCAGTTTTAATAATATCATTTTGCCATTATTTATCATTGAGAGAAAAGGGAGAGGAAAAAAAATGATGAGCAATTATACTGAAATTCAGACTGGTTTTCCCGACATACAAAATGAAAATGGCTGATTTAGCTTTCTTCAAGGATTTGTTAAGGCAGACAATCTGAGGACTATCTATTTATGAAGTAACTGGCTTTGCAGGTTTAGTAAAAACTCAGCTAACTCCATGCAACTGGAAAGGAATCCAGACTGAAGGCAGTTCTCCTCAAAGTTAGCCTTGCAGTTGGCTGAAGAAGGTAGTTCCCTGCCTGGTCTATTCACAAGTAAAATTTCTGAAAATAATTAATTCTCTGGAGATACAAGCTATCAAAATATACGCTGTGTTCGGTAGCAACAAGTTCTTCAGTATTCTATCCATCTTTTGCACAACCATGCTAGACAAAATAATCAAGAAGCAGCTTCAGATGTAACTTTTACCCAATTTCATTTAGATAGTCACAGATAAAGAGAAAAGATGTTTAAAAATGCATGGACTGAAGATGTCTTTTTTTTTCCCCCTGACTCTTGATTAGATTTTACAGAAAGCATATTCATGGGCAAAAATAGTCTGGTTTAAGTTTCCCTATCATGAAAGCCTTTATAATAGATAGCAAATACATGTAAAATATACAAAAATTATGACATTTCAAATATATTACAATTATATAAAATATAAAATTATAATTTTAAACATAAAAATATGTACTATATGTAAAAGAAATAATATAACAATATAACATATATACAGAAAGAATCACATTTACAAACTGATGTCCATCTGTGACTAGGTCATTCAGCTCAATTTAATTTCATAGATATAATTAAGAAACACACAAAATCATCAGGATATTGTGACAGTTGCTATCACTCAAAGGGGAGCTAGCCTTCTCCTCTTGGTCCTATTTTCCAATGCTCCAAAGCCCAGGATAGAAAGTTTGACTATCAGAAAAACTCACTCTAATATATTTCACTGCCTTCTTTACTTTGTGTGCTTTTTACGAGGGCAAATAGCTTCTAATTACATTTCTCATAAAACTATACTTATCCTGTCTTTTAGTTTTGAAGTCTTCCCAAAGAGCCAGTGGAGTTTTGCTAGAATAGAACTTGCAATCAGGCTAGTTTCTGCAACTGATATTAAGACAGCAACCCAGTTTCTGTATCTTTCCCTTATGGTATTTAAGTATAACAACAAAGACAATAAATAAATAAATAAATCTTATTTCTCTCTTATTTTTCTTAGTTTTCTTTGGAAGTAATTCTTCCTTAGTTTTACAGAAAATGTGAACTGCCTTAATCTTATTGGCTCATTTCTACAATGCCTTTACATATAAACCTAAAGCAAGAGGAAATATAAAATGTACTATAATTATCCACCTAAGTGTATATTTAGGAGAAAATATTTAATGTTTTTCTGGAAATCTGGTTTATTCGCACTCCTTCCTCCTTCTCTCCACAACTGTTGGGTTGATGAATTACATCCCAGAAAAAGAAAAAAAATCTAACTTTACCATCTTCTTTAACACTGTTAGCTTTCTTCTCTTTTTGTACCAAAATGGAAGGATGAATTTTTTCAGACTGTTCCTTAGTCCTTATTGACCTTCCCCTGACATTTGTTAATGCCTAGGTACTTTCTTAGTCAGGGAAATCACAAAGTGTCCATCAGATGAAGGGGTCGGCATTGGAAAAAGAAGAGGTACACACTGCAAATGGACCTCTCATCAATCAACGGTTAACCCGGTCAACTTGAGGCCTAGACAAAACTAACTTATCTTAAAAAATGCATCTTGTAAACAATAAGGTATAATTTTCAATGCCCATATCCCAAAGAAATATGAGGAAAAATATGTAAAACTTTTGTTTTAAAGGTAACTTTAGAGGGAAAATCTTAAGCACAGACTTCTTTCTTGTCCTAACATCACAAATCATCAATACATCCCCACTGTGGCAGACACCGTGAACAGAAACATAGCTCTACTTTCTGAGAATCTAAAAGCAGCATCAACGTCTCCACTACTCTGAAATTGTACTCATTTAATCAAATTTTTATAATGAATTTTAAACGATTCTGTATACAGCTCAACTGAGATATGTCTACTTTTACCACAAGTTAAAGACTCATCCTGGAACCTTAAAACAACGTAATATTTTTTTTCCTGTCAAACCCACTTTTAACATGTAATTACTAGACATACATTAAAAAAAAAAATGAGAGTCAAATTGTTTATGTCACTATAGAAATAAAAAGCGGTGCTTTGTTTTTGCCAATTAGGCACAAATAATAATAAATAAATAACACTCTTGCTCCAAACTCAGGAATGTAATAATTACCTCCCCCTCACCACCAAGGCTGTAGAAAGAAAAATAAATAATAACAAAAGCAGTTGAGAAAAAGATTAGGAAAGTTCTTCCAATATAAGAAGCAAATCATAATGTGGATTTTCTACAACCCTGGGCCCCAAACAAGTAATACGACAAGAATCAAGAAAAAACCTTAAAAGCAATCATGTCTTTATTATTATTACATGAGTGGAATAAGCACTTGTCTCCTCCTGAATGTTTGTATCCTCTTCATCAACACTCTGCTTGCTTTCAGGCACATGGCTGGAGATATTTTAAATTCATTGCCTGTTGTGCTAGCTGAACCATCTTGTAAAATCCAATCTTGTCTCTAAATTGTTGCCTATTTCATTCAGGATCTGCAGATGGACGACGACACTACAGTCTCCTGGGAGACTAGCCAGGCAGCACAGAAGCAAATGGAGCACAAGAATATAAAGTAGTACAGCCAGAAACTGCAGAGCCACCGAAAAATACTTACACTGGTACAGCAGAGAGTCTCCATGCAGCAAAAAGAAAGAAAAAAATATGAATGGAAGAGAGATAAAGCAACAGCATTACTAGAAAAGGGCGGGAGAGGGATATCACTCACAAGGAAAGGAACAGAGAAGCTAAAGCACATAAAAAGCCTTCACAGCAGAGGAATAAGGCAGGAATGAGGCTAACATATTAATGGCTTAAGACATCCAATCCAGCTTTTTATAAGCAGAAGCACAATTACAGCTTGAAAATTTTCAGAAACTCCTAACCTACAGATATTATTTCTTTTGTTAGGTGTGTGAAAAGTGGTATTTACCAGCCCCACAAGACATTAATCTCATTTGGGGAATAATGACTTTATCAGCGGACGGTTATTAAGAACCCCATGCAAGTCTTGGCTCTTGGACCACAGGACCAGTATCGAGAACTAAGTGCGGACAATGTACCTGCGGGTGTGCACAGGCATCTCTTCTGGGGCCGTTTACATCACTCTGTGCTCCCAATGCATTTTAGAAGCAGCAGCTTTGAATTCTTTGCCTCTTCAGTCATTAAAACTTTTCAGGAAAAGATCTAATGCCAGGATTCAGCATAAGTTACCTACCCACAGCGTAATTCAATATTGATGATACCTTATAACTTATTGGGAATTTAGGTCACCTTACATTTTACATTACATCTCTAAATAATTTTTTTCTTTTTAAATTTTCTTTCCTTCTCTATTCACCTTAGCTGAAAAAAAAAATTCTAAATGATTTCTAAAACTCCGTTGGTCATCATTAAATTCTGCCAGGACATCCTCTTCTTATTCTGTACATTTATAAAATAATTTTTAAAAACAAAGAAGTCCAGTTGTAGAATGTCAGTATTTGTGAAAACAAAGTATCAGGGGTTGAGGAATCCTTTCCAAACCTCCTGAAGAAGGCCAGCTACTCCATCCACCTGGAGCGGGGGCTTTTTTTTCCCCCAAGTTCTTTATTTTTCATGTCAATCATTTTCAATATAAAATGCAAAGGAAATATAGGGTTCCTCATTTTGTGATTGTAAATGATTTGTGCCTATATAAAGTAAAGGCAGCACATAAGTAAAAAGCGTTCCCCATAACCATCACCACCACTAGCAACAATATTATGTGCCTATCAGAAAGGCTTCCATTGGCAAAGTCCTCAAAACTTCTCATTCTTCACATTTCCGATTTCATACTTGATTAGACAATTTACTTCAAATATAACTCATTCTATGACCCATCAAATTAGCATGAAAACATCCCTGCTGGATGAAAGGAGAAAAAGTAAAAATATATATTTTTTTCTTTAATTGCCCAAAACAAAAGCTCCTGCCCTCTCCTCACACACATCCCCTCAGAAGCTTTCTTAAAGGCACAATATGAATACATACATAAGAGCGTTACAGCAGATGCTTAAGCCCATAGATGACTTTTTACTTTCCTTCCCTTCGTGAAAGGTTAATTCTACAAGACAAGTAGTCTGTCCCAATTATCCACCTAAAGATCATAGTAAGTGATGGTGAAGAACCTTTCAATTGGTTCAACTCCTAAAATGACAGGCAAGCAAAAGATGTTCCTGTGGAAAAGCATGGCAACAGGCATTTCAACTTTTTGACAGAATGAAGATCATTAGTTCATTCCACTACTGTTGTCTACTTTTTGGAACTCATTTAGGCTACAGTGACTTCAACATCCTCCCGTCAGGATGAGGGAAGGAGTGTGTCTCATGCTCATGGCTTTGGCATCCAAGAACTGGGCTTGAATCCTGAACCTGCCACTTACTGGGTTATGGGACTTTGACCGATGGTTTTGCAAAGTCGCCTTCCAGTTTTCTAGTTTGTAAAATAAAACGTGAGGATTAAATAAGATAATAAAGTGCTTAGCACAGTGCCTGGAAAACAGTGACAATCAGTGACCTCCCAGTGCTTCAAAAATTGGCTGTGATTATGAGAGGTTAATATTATTTTAAAAATTCCTTTATTCCCAAAGACAGAGTAGTAAGGAGGGGGACCATTACTAAGAAGTAGATTTATAAAAGCAAAAGAGTGACAACAATTGAAAAGTCAATCAGTAGAGGAATGAATAACTAAAATGAGGCACGCATATATATAATTTATTTACTATATAAGTTCTGGGGTACATGTGCAGAAAGTACCGGTTACATAAGCATACTTGTGCCATGGTGGTTTGCTGCATCCATCACCCTGTCATCTACATTAGGTATTTCTCCTAATGCTATCCCTCCCCAATCCCCCAACCCCCTGCTATTCCTCCCCTAGTGCCCCACCCCCCAGGCCCCAGTGTGTGATGTTCCCCTCCTTGTGTCAGTGTGTTATCATTGTTCAACATGCACTTATGAGTGAGAACACGCAGTGTTTGGTTTTCTGTTCTTGTGTTAGTTTGCTGAGAATGATGGTTTCCAGTTTCATCCATGTCCCCGCAAAGGACATGAATTCATCCTTTTTTATGGCTGCAAAGTATTCCATGGTGTTTTATGTGACACTAAAATGAAGTATATTTAAATGACAGAAAATCAGTTTAAAAATTAAAACTACACGTAACAACATGAATAAATCTCAAAATACAATACTGAGTGAAAAAAAGCAAGTTTCAAAAAAGATACACGTGGTATGATGCCATTTATGTAAACTTGAAAACATACAATACTAAACACTGTTCATGAATACATGTATGTTTGAACACAAAAAACAAACAGGAAGTGTCCAACTGAAATTATGAGAGTACCTCTGGAGAAAGTGAGACTGTTAGTAGGGGTCAAATGATGCTATTACATTATTTGTGATGCCTTGTATTACCCAAGATTCAACAAATGCTACCAAGCACCTACTGTGTGTCAGGCATTCTTGGAGAGAGGGGTGGGTCCAGCAGTAAGACAGAAAACCTCTTGCACTCCTAGTGTGTGTGTTCCAGTGTACACTGGCAAAGATTCTAACATGTTATCAGGTGGCTCTTATTAAGAACACACGTATTTGGCATTTGTGAGTAATTTTTGTAATCTCTTAGGAATACCCCAAAAAGTTTACTTAGGAATACTTAAATAAATCACTCTGGTCATGGTAATGACCGATTATCTGGACTTACTACTCTGCAGATACTCTAATAGGAGCTTATGTGAATGACCATATACTTCCACCACCTTTGCTACCTCCTGATGGATAACAATGACAAAGGTGCCAACCAGATCGTTAACAGCCTGGGGGCGGAAAGTGACCAACTCTAACACACGGAAAGAAACCTTAATCTCTTAAAGTAACTCAGAGTTGCTCTGCATGTGGAAGTGTTTGATAAGCATGAGTGCTGCCCCATGGAAGTGTTACAAAATAGCTGACTTCCTGACATTCAGGAGCTACTGTTTTCCAGAGCCCAAGAATTCAAATTAAATAAAACACCCAGTGCCACAACCTCCCTCTCCATGCTCTTTATCATGAACCTCACACATAAGGAATGTTTTTAAAAAATATTAATATTAACCTTAATAGAATTCACTCTATCAGAAAAACACAAACGTTTTGCCAGTTATTTTAGACCTCCTTTTAATACAGAACAGAGATGGAGATACAGTGGTCAAAACTGGACTGAGTGGGTGAAGGGGAAAAAAGCCAGTTAGAAAAATGAGGAAGTGAAGGGTTTCTCTCTAAGCAAAAACGGGTTTGTTTTTTGCTTTTTTGTATTTTCTTTTTGCTGGCCAAAAAACTGGCAGAGGGGCCTTTTGACCACTGTGTCATCAGTCTTCCCTCAGTCTCCAGAAGAAAAAGCAGCAAACCTACCAGAATTTCAACTACAGAGTTACCTCGTCAAGTATGTTTATTTTTAAAAATGAGTTTAGAATAGAAAGAGGAGGTATGTAGGCAGAGATAAATTCTGTTTATAACCTAATGGCCAACAAATTTACTATAGCATCCTTTAACATGAAAAATTTTTTTTGTTTTTTTTATTTTAATGAGATGAAAATTGTTTTCATGTAATATATAGTACAACACATTTTGAAACATCTTAAGCAGTGCGTCAAAAATACATGATAGATAAATAGGACTATACAGGATAAGTCTGGGTGATACAGAGGGATGCCTAGAGAGTGACTCAAAAGATTTCCTTTACATATCCCTCCCTATCCCGCTGCCCCTGGTCAACATTGGGGAAGACAAAATGAACATCTCTTGGGTGGAAAACCTAAGCCAGGATTTCTGTCTTGTTCACCTCTAGATCCACCGAGCCCACAGAAGGCTTGGCTTATAATGGGCCTTCCAGAAGTATGTGTTTGAATGAATGAACTGAATCACACTGCTTTAATCCAGTGCACTCTCCTCACATTCAGATTCTATAGACTTGTTTAAAAAGAAAATATTACTAGTACGAACCACTGTTGCCAAAAAGTGCCTTTAGGCACAAAGATAAAATAGTGAGGATATACTTATTATAAAGAATAGTCCCTTAGACACATTTATTTTCATGAAAAATTTATTCTGGTGTCTGTATTTTTCCTATTTCGTGTTACATGGACAAAAACTTACTCACAGACCCTAGAGGTTCATCTCGCTCTATTACCCAGGCTGGAGTGCAGTGGCTCAATCTCAGCTCCCTGTCCAACCTCCGCCTCCCGGGTTCAGGCCATCCTCCAACCTCAGCCTCTTGAGTAGCTGGGACTACAGATGTGTACCACCATGCCTGGCTAAAGTCTGTATTTTTTGTAGAGACGGTGTTTTGCCTTGTTGCCCAGGCTGCTCTCCTCTCCAATTCCTTAGTTCAAGCAATCCTCTTGCCTTGGCCCCCTAAACTGCTGGGATTACAGGCATAAGCCACCGTGCCCGGTCATAATGCCCACCTCCTTAAACAATACACTTTTCAAATGCACACACCCTCTCTTTTTCCCCAACTATTTATTTTGAGCATGTTCCAATTCGGCAAAATTAAAAGGACAAAGACAGTCTAACAAATAAAAGTATTTTCTTCACTTAGATTCACCAATTGTTAACGTTTTATCACAAAAAATTACTTCATTTCCTTCATTCTCATCTAACACAAACACAGAAAAAAAATTCTGAACCATTTAAAGGTTGTGGACATCTTGACATTTCTCACTTAAATACTTCTGCATGAATATCCCAAGGAGTATATTTTCCTATGTAACTATACATTATTATCAACATCTAAGAAAATTAACAGCAATTGCATAATATGTAATATACACACTCAGATGTCGATGTTCAGATGTCCCCAACTGCCCCTCAAGTGCCTTAAAACATCCCCTCTCCTTTTGGGATCTTCATAGAGAACACACTCATTATAGATGGTCACGTCTCTTCAGTCTCCTTCGTCTAGTACATCCTCCCTCTGCACTCCCATCCCCACCTTTCTTTTTCATAATGTTGACTTTCTCGATGAATCCAGGCCAATTATTTTATAGACTGCCTCACATTCTATGTGTGTCTGATGGTTTCCTCATAATTAGATTAAGTGAAACATTTTTAGCATGAATGCCACATAGGGGATGCTGTAAACTGAGCTACTGACTGAATCACAATGATTGGCACAGATGTCAGCCTGTTCCACCAGTGGTAAGGCTGAGTTTGATCCCGTGATTAAAATGGGGACTTTCCAAATCAGCTCCTTTGTAAAGTACTCATTCCCTTGGTAATTAATAGTAACTGTACGAGGTGATACTTTTAGTCCATGTGGATTTTAAAGCAACTATCGGTAATCCTTGCCTGAATTAATGGATATGACCAGAACTGCAAAATTATACTTTGCTACTTCTTTCATTATTCTTGTATTTATTAGTTGCCATTCCTCTGAAAGAGAAACATCTCCTTTCTTCAAATCCTCTGTACTGGCATCTGGACGTTTTCTGAGTATTACTATGAACGCATGGATCTCTTCATTATTTCAATGTATCTTAAACTACTGGTCATTATTCTTTTTTGGTGCTCAGAATGTCTCAGCGACATTATTTCAACTGGATTTTCTGAGCTTTGAAATGATCCCATTGGATGTAGAGCCAATCATTGCTTCTGATACAAAATATCCTAGACCTACCTTCCCTGTTTAATGATCTAGATCATAAAAACTAAATACTTACTACTAGATTTTCTGCTCGAGAAGAAAACTCTATAATTTTTAACTGACTTATACCCTCAATATCCAGCTAAACAGTATCATCACATTTGTAGTTTTAAAAAAAGGAATTTTTGTGCATTTCCATTTTTAAAAGTCTAAGATGGTATAAATCTCACTGAGAAAAAGAGATAGGACCTAATTCTAAGATGACTGTTGGATAGCATAAAGTCTTCCTTTGCAAGCCTAGGAAGAAAAGGTACAGGGAAGTCATAACTCAGAGAAAGAGGCAATAAATCGATGGACAAAAGGAGGAACGATATGTAGAGATTTAGTGATGAGCCACATTCCCCACTAAACACAACATTAAATCCAGCCATTCACACTACACTCATTAACTTTTATATCCAGAGTCTCATTTCACATAAAAGTTAAACTGGCGTCATGATGTTAAAACAAAAACATTTAGGGAGCAGCACTGATGGCACACTATTGTAAAGATCATGATAGAGAACTATTTTGAAATTAAAACGGTTTGTTTCCTTATTTTCCAGATCTGCACAATTGTTTTTGTACAACAAAAATATTTATCTTCTTAACTTGGTCTCGTTTCTCCAGGAAACAGTAAATATTTCACTTTTTATTCCTCTTAAATCATCTTGCAACTGATACAAAAGTGAAACTTCATATTTGAATGTTCTCCTTAAAAAGTGAATAAAATTTAATACATTTGTCTTACGAGCAGTCCAAAGAATGGAATTCTCTGGCACTGATTTCAAGCAAATATCTTGCCACTGCAATATGTATGACTCCTGTTGGGCACGGAAGCACGAGGCTTATTACTACAAGGTCAGGTACATATCCTGTAGCATTATAATTTTTTAACAAGTGGGAAAATTCTTTAACTACTTTCTTGTGCTCTTAAGCACAATGTTAATTCAATGATCATAAAAACCTGAATAGCATTTTAATATTTTATTTATTATGAAAATAATAAAGAGGGAACTCCAATGAGTATTAAACTTGAGATATTTTAAGTCTGAATCTTGGAAAACCCATGTTAAAATGCAAGACAAAAATTAGGAATTTAAGGGAAGATTTAAATACTCTTCTTTAGAATGGACATCACAGTTCAGTGATATCAACATGAATAATCAAAATTAGCCTAAATTCTTCAGGTAACACCTTTGCCCCCTTCATAAAATATCAGCTTTATAACAATGACAAAAATTAAGTTAACAACAATCCTGCCACCAACAAACACCAGGTTAAATATAACAATTCATTTTACTGCTTTAACAAACTTGGGGCACACAAACTACAGGGTGTCAGAGAACACGAATGGAGACCGATCTTGGGGCACAGCAACTTAGGACCCTAGTTACAGAGCTGTGGTTATCAACCAGTCATCAGCAGATCTGGCGACTTAGGATGCTAGTTACAGAGCTGCGGTTATCAATCAGTCATCAGCAGATCTGGTTTCCCACACTTCTAACTCACAGAGCAAGTGGCTCTCCAAGCTCTACTGAGATTGGGTCCTAGAATCCCAACTCTTCAACCTCAAACAGAGCTTCAGGGACAGATGGCTTACCACCCAAACTCTGAAACCTGCTCCAGCTTGGAAAACAAGATTTTCATCATGCTCAGTTTAGCTCCTTCATTTAATCAACATCCCTTCTCAATGAATTCTAAAGAGATTCTCAAAAGAGTGAATTCTTGGCCAGGCGCGGTGGCTCAAGCCTGTAATCCCAGCACTTTGGGAGGCCGAGGCAGGTGGATCACGAGGTCAAGAGATCGAGACCATCCTGGTCAACATGGTGAAACCCCGTCTCTACTAAAAATACAAAAAATTAGCTGGGCATGGTGGTGCGTGCCTGTAATCCCAGCTACTCAGGAGGCTGAGGCAGGAGAATTGCCTGAACCCAGGAGGCGGAGGTTGCGGTGAGCCGAGATCGCGCCATTGCACCCCAGCCTGGGAAAAAAGTGTCTATTCCCCTTATCATCTGAAGTTATTAAAAAAAAAGAGGTAATTCTTGAGCTATCCCTCTCTAAATTACAGACCAATTATTCTGATAGCTATTTTTTTAATAACTTCAGATCATAATTTTAATAGGTACTCTATTCTACCTATGAGAATATCTGTCAAAAACAACATGCAATATTGTTTGCTGCTTTTGATATTTTGTGGCTTTGATCTCGTTTTAAAATGAATTATCGATTTACAGCCAAGGTATAACGAAAAGTTTCGTACATTTTCTATCAAACATATGACTTATATGCCACTAGGGCATGATTTTAGAACAAAACAAAACCAGCTTTCGGAGCATAATGAGTGCAATCTCTTAGCTGTTGTTTGATTTAATGTTAACTGGAACAAACCCCGTATGCATCTTCCACTGACATTCTTCCAACGTTTAAAGTTTCAATATCAAATAACTGCATACAGGTGGCCAATTCATTCAGTCACCTAGAGCGAAAGAGGCCAAACAGTGCACAACTAGAAGCATTACGAAGGATTTTATGGCCACGATGAAGAATACTCTGAAATCTTTTTTAGAAAAAAAGTTATTTTGGCCATGCTGAATTGGGTTTGGCATTTGGGGATTTCCACTGAGTATTTGGCTCAAGGGCTGAAGTGGATTTAAAGCTGCTTTCAGAGAAAAACCCTGTCTTGATTTGCATGTACCCACCCTACCGCTCAGCTCTGGCTAGATGGTCTTCAGTCTGGACATGAGAAATGATCACATATCCCAGTTTGGATAATCAAACGTTAGATCTAAAACTTGCGGCACTGGTTTCCAGGTTAAGGCTCCACTCTTAGCCAGCAAGCAGAATAGAGCCCCTGTGGTCGTAGCCTGGGCACTGACCCTTAAGTTTGCTGTATTATAACTCCCTCAGGCTTTCCTTCCTCTCAACTCTGTTCACTCCACTTCATCTTTTTAATTTCTATTAATTACTAAATCTGCTACCTAAAGTAGCTTCTCAAAGAAGTCAGAAACACATAAAAATCCAAGAAATCCATTTACATAAGGCTATATAATCTAGACAAGAATTTATAAAAGAAATCCCTTGCAGTTATATTTGGAGCATGGAAGTAATTTTTTGGTCTAGTTTCCAACTGTGATTTTTTTCAGAATGAAAGTCAATGTGATTTTCTTCAACATATACATCAAAGGCCAAAGCTAAAAACCATTTATTTTATATTTTTATTTTATTTTATTTTTTTGAGACGGAGTTTCACTCTTGTTACTCAGGCTGGAGTGCAATGGCGCGATCTCGGCTCACCGCAACCTCCGCCTCCTGGGTTCAGGCAATTCTCCTGCCTCAGCCTCCTGAGTAGCTGGGATTACAGGCATGCACCCATGCCCAGCTAATTTTTTGTATTTTTAGTAGAGACGGGGTTTCACCATGTTGACCAGGATGGTCTCGATCTCTTGACCTCGTGATCCACCTGCCTCGGCCTCCCAAAGTGCTGGGATTACAGGCGTGAGCCACCGTGCCCGGCCCTGATTTTTTTTTTTAAGGGATAGGCTTGTGATAAAAGTTTGGCCTCAGCCCTGAGAGATGGGAGAAATCTTAAATATAAATTCCGGTAGTGACAGAGGTTTCCTCTGTAGCACATTTAGGGAAACTGAGAATCTGACAGGCCCACTTCACTCTCTGAATGTCTACATGTGAGCTGAAGAAAAAAGCTTAACTCATCCCAGCTTTAACTGATGCTTCTAAACTCTAACAGTACAGTTAGAAATTTAGAATCACTTAATTTACCTGCTGTGAGCTAATCTTAGACGGTCACAAACACCATGTGGAATGAGTCACGCCCTAGTTTTCTCCCTCCCTCCACCCACATTTAAGCTGCTTCTTTTTGTCATTCCCAAATTTCAGCCCAAGTAATTCCGCTCTACTTGTTCTCTTCTGAGAAAGTCTTTAATCTCAGGGAATATTTGGTTAAAGCTAAGATTCCATCAGGGAAGAAGGAAAACTATCAAATTCAAAGTCAGCGCAAGAAGCACAGCCTGATTAACCTCAGGGGCTGAATGTGGAACGATCATGTGTGTTATGCATATGGGCAGATTCCAGAAGCAGAGTCCTCTACCCCAGATCTTTCTGTGTTTCCATCAGTTCAGCCACCTACAATCCAAGCCATTGCTTGCTACATAACTGGAGGAAGTATGGATTTGCTACCATAGGTTAGCATCTCCCCTAGTTCCGCTGAGATAAGAATAAGCCTCTATAAAGAACGAATTAGCCCGTGGAAGTAAAGATACTAGCCACTGAACACTCTGTGTAAGCCCTCAGTGCAAAGGCTCTTTCCCACCACAAATCTCCCCCAGGTCTCTGTTTCCTGTGGTTCCGGCCAGCCGGAAGACCATGAATTCTACAGAGAGAGAATGAGAGTCAGAGCATGTGGATCTGAGCTCTCAGCTGCAGCCAGTCCTTACTAGTAATGTCGTGGGGGAAAGTGTGTTAACATCCCTGACTTCTAAGAGTCTCATCTGAAAAATGGGTTAAAATAGCTACCACACCTGGCCGCTACGACAAAGCAGCAGTCACAGTACGAGGGGAGTTTTAATCTGTTTCTCCTAAGCAACTTGCCGACAGCTTGGTAATCTATAATGTTCTCATTAACTGACCCTCATCGGTTTAAAGACAACTTTTTCATGCAAAGAATTATTTTCTATAGCTCCCAGATTAATCTGCTACTACTGATATTTATTGACGGCATTAGCTATATAGAAATCAATAACATGGAACTCCTGTTCTTTCAAGAAGGATGCAAAGAAAAACCATGCAGGTAATTATAATTCAAAGCCAGGAGAAGGGAAACGAACTTTACTGAGCAGTTTTGTGCCAGGCACTCACTGCTCTAGATACTGGGGATATGTAGTCGACAGCACAAAGTCCCAGCCCGCCAGAAGCTTACACCTTCACGACACTTTAAGTCCTGATAAGTGGTAAGATAATATAGGGTAATTTGAAAGGTGACTGGAAGGCTCCTTTGGCTCAGTGGATCAAGGGCAACTTCTGAGAAAGAAACATTGGAATTGTGACCCGAACAGTGAGAAGACCACCGCCATGGGACAAGCTGGCGGAGAACATTCCAAGCTGAAGGAACAAGAGCTGAGATGGGAGCCTGGACAAGCTCTAGGGAAAAGCAAGAAAGCCACCAGCGGCTGGAGGGAAGTGAACAAAGCAGAGACTAGAATCAGATGAGAAGACAGAGACAGAAGGTGGACCATGTAGGACCTTATGCACCATGAGCCTTATTCTGGGTACAACGGGAAGCTAACAGAGACTTCGATACCTTAGACGCTGATCTGATTTCCATTGAGAAAACTCCTCTGGATATTGAGTAGGGGACGGATTGACTGCAGAAGCAACACTGAAGGTAGGAGTGTGAGTTACAAGCCTGCTTCAACAGTCCAGGCAAGAACGAAACATGTCTTGGATGAGGGAGGGAAGACAGATTTGGACAGTCAAAGAACTAGAGAGACTGAGGCTGACAGGCAGAGTTGGGAACAAACGGGTTGAAATAGAAAGTCATAAAGTTGGATGGTGACGCCTTGGGGAGGGAAAGGGGGAACTCATGATTCTACTTGGGACATACTATGTCTGAGACACTTTTCGAACAGCTAATTGGGGATGTCGAGTAGAAGCTGAATATATGTACCTGTAGTTGAAGGTATATTGAGATAAGTATCATGAATGTGAAAGAGGAACAGGGCTGATGGAGCTGGAGAGGCAACGATCCCTTCAGGGAAGGTCTGGTGAGCACATCTGTACTGTGGCTTGACCTGGGCGTGGCCAACTCCTTATTCAGACTTGTCTACTGAGCCCCAGAGCTACTCTTGGACATCTCAACCAGGGCCTTGTGAATATCTCAATCTCAATGAACAAAACACAAGTCACTACTGTTTCTGCAAAACCTAGCTCATCTTACAGCCTCCTCACCTTTGGTGGCTGCTTAAAAGAAGACACGTAAATAACAAACAAACCCTTAAGTGAGATCTACAAGGCTCTGGGGGATAAGGCTCATGCCTTCCCTTCCAGCCTCCCCACCTAACCCTCTCTCCTGCCCTTTATTCCTATCACACCGTAATACTGTTCCAGCTCCTCAAACTGCACTGTTCTGTCTTCATTCCAGAGCTCTATATGTTACTCTCCCTGCTAAATTTACTTACTCATTTTCCTCCAGCGAACTTCTCTTTCTCATGCTGCCTCTCACTATACCAGCAGCTACTCAGGGCCTCGTATGTGCCAGGCATGATGCATAGACCCTTCCTTCAGGAAGCCTTCCTTGACAACACCCCTCCACCAGGGTGAGCTGGATACCACTTCTCTGTGCTTTTGCAGCAACCTGCCTTCCTCTCTATCAGAGGAGTTCCCCAGCATGTCTAATTTTTCACTTTATACTACTTTATACTACTGTATAACTACTACTTGATACTACTGTATAACCACCTCAGTCTGAAAATGACCCGAGACCCATATGTAACAGCAATATTTTTTTAAATGAGTAAATCAAAGCAGTGAAGGACAAAAATGAAGCCAGAATTATAATACAACAAACTATACTTATTCAGGCACTGCATGCTTTCTATAGGTCAAATGCACATTCAGTTCTAAGCCTCTCAGCTGACAATACCAACGTGAGACACAGTCATGGCACAATCCATCGTGTCCATCAGACGGAAGGCAAACTACTCAGAACGTCTGCTACTCTTGATAAAGACCTGCAGTCACCTGGATACAGCTGTAACAATTGCCCTTTAAGATAAAACAGTGACAACAATAGTAGTAAGACAGTATGAAGAGTGCACATGATAAGAAATTTCATGAGGCTATTTATTAAAGTGGCCCTTAATGAATATCAATCACATAAGGCAAAAGCACACTTCAGTAAACGTGATTCCATGGGAGCCCAAAACAATGAAAAAAAACGATGAACCTGTTAAGCAGAGACTCTCCAGGGTACCAAATCCTCTTCTCCTCCTGCATCTCTGCTCAGGCCTTCTGGACCTGAACTGTGCAGTGAGGAAAGAGTAAGATCAACACATGAGCTGCTGTGAGCCTAATATTTTCAGAAGGTTGAAACACAGCAGGTAGAGAGAGTTATTAGAGATGAAAGCTTCTCAAATGTTTTGACTTGTAAGACATATATGTTACATCACACCTCAATATCCACATACATGTACGTGTAACTCAAACAAACATTTGGTATGATACTTATGGATTCACTTTGTATAATACGATACTTGGGACACGTAACGTGACACAAAGTATTTCATGCTTGGTTTTACGTCAGATCGTTTTTCTTTTTTTTTTAAATCCTCGTTGCAACCATCATACTGATTTTCATGACTCACTAACACGTTGTGACCGAGGGTTTGAAAGGGGTAACCTGTACGAATTCAAGCCTTTCTTGATGACCTCATGTCAGCGGTAGACTCAGCTGCAAGCATCCAAGCAAATTCAAGTGTGGGATTTTCAGAGATGGTAGTTCTGTGATCCACCAAAACTAGCTTGCCACTTCTGCCCCTCAACGTAGCAAGCCTGGTAGGTGATACAATGTTTCTTTCACCTTCCATTCCTAGCAAGAAGCCAAGAATACTTGGTACACAATGAATGAACAATAAACATTTGTTGAAAAAAATGAATGGCCATCTATCGTATTCTTTGCTCAAGGGATATTCTGATAGCTCACTGCTACATAAGACTTCAACATCAAGTACAAGTGCCTCCTCTCCTGGGCTCTGTAGAGAGCCAGCAGCCACCTTCCTCCAGATGTTTCTTTTATCCCAACTCCTAAGTAAACAAATCCTCTTTCAGGACTTCCCATTGCCCTCCTCTTTAGGCAGGTTCTCTCACATACATGTATACAGACAAGAGAGACATCCTTGGTAACTAAAAGCACTGTTTTCTCCAATTTGAATATTGTTTAAGTCAGAAATTAAAAAGAAATCCTTTCACCCTGCAGGGATTTGATCTTTGATTCCAATCGGAAAACAGTGATAATTTGGAGGATTTTTGACTTAAGAGAAATGCTGTTGACCCAAAAGTCATCATGGTACATTGAAAAGCATGAGGTTTCTAAGGGAGGAAAAGTGAGACTCAGTTTAGAGAAATTATTTCACTTACTATTGGCTCTACTGTACTATACCCAGGAGTCATTAAATCTGTGGCTGCCTGTAAATAACTTAATTTGTTTAGACTTCATTTAAACTTTTTTTCTTAAGAGAAGTATACTCCTATGTTACACACACACACACACACACACACACACACACAACTAATCAATGGAATGGTTTCTGTTTCATAAATGTACACGTCACTAGAGGCATTTAATATAGATCATGTTTAGTTTATGATTACAAAGTTACCTTTTATAATGATAATTACATGTCAAAATTGAGTTCGTTAAGACTCACCATTTCCAATTAACAAGTCAGATGCCCAATTGGGTGCTGGTTTTCGAATACCCTGACTGGTCACAATTGGTTCATGTTTGAAGTCATTCTGTGGAGGAATTTATTTAGTATGTCCCATCTTCTCCCTTAGGAGTTTAGCACCTGCTGGGAGCTTCAGGACTCTCAGTTCTAAACCTCTAAGCGAGTAGGGGCAGGGGGTGAAGCCTGTTCTGTCATCTCCAGAGCAAAGCTGTAGGGCTCTTCTCTTTCTAGAAATGACTGCAATAAGGGAGAAATCTCTCTTGGGTGGCCTGTGAGGTCAGTCAGCACTGTACCTTAGGCCTTGTTTGAACCCTCTAAAAAAGATGTATGGGTCAGATCTCTGGAAGCTCCCTGGAATAGGGCCTCTGATAGTGGTAATACATGCCAGTTAAAAATTAAAAGATGAACTCTGGGTCTTGAGGTAGCAATGAACTCTTCAGGGATGGGACATGTGTTCCTGGCATTTTGACAAAGGACGCAACAAATATTATTACATTAGAACAGGATCTCCAAGGAAAGAACTAATAGTAATAACAAATAAAAAATTTATTACAAACTGAGAAACACACATTGACCATTTTAGTTGGACTCACGAGAGTGTACTATAGTTTTTAAATTTAGAATTTGGAAATAAAGGGGTTTTAGTCAGTTGTTTTCTACTGGTTAAAAACTTAACTGTCAGTTTTTAAAAGTTGTATCAATAAGAAAAAGATATTACAGAATAAAATTACAAGAGAAAATTAACAATTATGACTTGAACAACCCTTTGCACATACTTAATACTAGCGCAAACTATTTTAAATGAGAGATATTGACTAACAGTCTGTGCCGGGCAACACGGTGAATAGATTAATAACTGTTGCTACTTAACAATGAGTCAATTTGTTTAAATTTCTTCTAAAAGACAGTATGTTGACCAAATCAAATAGACTTTTGCTGAATTTTAGTCTGTATTAAAAAACTTAAAAAATATATGTTGAAATTTGCAGTTGAATTTGTTAAGGAAAATAATTGCTATTTTATCATTGAAGACAGGATTCACAAAGATGCATTCTGTAATAATTCAAGCCTTTTAAGATTCCTTTCCTAGGAAATAGCAATAAGCAGACAAATTACTCCTCTGCATGAATATCTTTTGATTTAAAACTGGTATGATGTTCATTAAAATAATTGAAAGAATTATATACAATTAGTGAGCTAGTTATGCCTAAGGAGCAGACACTGGCTCTTCACTCACTTGGCATACTACTTAAATCCCAAACTTCTGCTATTTTTTTAAAGATGGTATACTATATATGGTGACAAATTAAATATTTAGAGATTACTAATCAGTAGAACTAAAACTGCATCCTTCAATAACCGAGGACCATACAGACATCACAGTTCAAAGACACAGTTCAGAATACTGATTTCCTAAAAGCACCCAACTGCAGAACAACAGATGGTCTATGAACAATAAAGATTCTAACGAAATACACGTTCCAGCATGACATATAAAGCATGTGGTATGAAATCATAAGCAGTATACAGGAAAACTAATTAATCATCGTCACCAACAAAATAACACATAGAGAGGCACAGGGGGTCCCAGGTAAGCCGAAAGTGGGCGACTCCATTTCTAACAATTGAGTAACAACTGAGCACGGGAGATACTTGACACAATTGTTTCCAACAACGTTTAAAAACTACAGGCTTAGGCTGGGAGCAGTGGCTCACGCCTGTAATCCCAGCACTTTGGGAGGCCAAGGAGGGTGGATCACGAGGTCAAGAGATTGAGACCATCCTGGTCAACATGGTGAAACCCCGTCTCTACTAAAAATACAAAAAATTAGCTGGGCATGGTGGTGCGTGCCTGTAATCCCAGCTACTCGGGAGGCTGAGGCAGGAGAATTGCCTGAGCCCAGGAGGCGGAGGTTGCGGTGAGCCGAGATGGCACCATTCCACCCCAGCCTGGGTAACAAGAGTAAACCTCCGCCCATAAAAAAAAAAAAAAAAAAAACTCAAATTAATATAAATTTCTACACCCAACATGCCCTTACACCTCCTCTAGTGCAATTATAACTGCTCATTCGTTTTTTGATGAAGAGCTCAGTCTGGTGTTTCTCTGTCACTCCCTCAACACCCAGGGCCGTGCTCCTCACCGCAGGACTCAACACATGTTCATCTCAGGAATGGCCCTCCCTGCTTACTTCCTCGGCCCTTTAACCCAGGTAAAGTCTACTCTCCCAACTGGGCTTGTCCTGAGAGTTGGATTCAAAGAGATCTACATCTACTTCTTCCCCTTTAAACATCATGGCAACACGAATTTTTTCATAATGGAAGCTGCCTCTTGGGGGCTGTGCCTGCTACAGGGCTGTTCCTTAGGTTCTCATGGTAAGTCTTCCAACTGCATTTTTTAAAATTATCCCTTTCCCCCACCCTCATCTCACTCACTTAAAAAACAAAACAAAAAACCACCTTTTTCTTCCTTTCACAAAACTAAACCAAATTAATCAAACAAACAAAAAACCTTACTTCCAAACAAAGCTTACACAATTTAAAACCACTGTTACAGTAGCTGAGCCGATCGTTCATAACCAGCATTTCCTCATTCCAAACCACATCATCTATAAACCCGATAAAACACATTTCACTAGCTTGTGTTTCCTTTTCCAATTTACACGTGACCAAATAAATCTGGCAGGAAACGTGATATGTGGAGTGAACTTCAAATTTTTAATTCAAACCTATTTCCTATTATTCTTTTTCTTTTAAGGCTAAAGGCTTTCCAGAACAATTATGCTATGATAACACAGTGCTTTTAGGGCTAGTGTAAGAGTTTTCCAGAACAATTACCTTATGATAACATAGCGTCCAACTTCTAACGTCTCAAAATGCAAACTCAAACTACTTACGAAATACTAAGTTTACAACAAGCTGGACAACCAAGTTTTTAAAAACTGGACAATTTCTTCCACACAGATTAAATACATGTGCAGATTTATATAATTATATAGAAAATTATTTTCAGCTCTGTTTAGTATTATTAGAATGTTGTTTGAAATCTTGGATTATACATTAGGCTTTCTTTGCTGTTCTCCTTGTATAGGACAGGACTTTCCATGGAGAACACTCAAATATTTTATTCACAGACTATAAAACCTGGTAACAGTGGCTTATAAATAAGTAACCTTCTTAACATACTACATTCTCTCCAAGGCTAGAAAAGTAATATTGGCCATATCAGATCCTTGGCTTTCAAAGTTAAAACAACTACTATTCCTTAACAATGGCGTCATCTAAAAATTACTAAAATTAAAAGCTAATGTAGAAACATTTGGACATATAAGTAACCAAAACTTAGTCTTACCACCATCTTCTCAGGTGATAAGGAATTACTAAGAAGTAAACATTTTAGTAAAACATAAACATATTGAACGCAGAGGATGACAGAAGCACATACAGTTGTTTCATGGTGAAATGAGAAGTAGCTATGCTGATCAGTATAACTTTTAAAATAATAGAATTCAGATAAAATTTTCCTCAGAGTGAAAAGGTATTAGCAACCTAAATAGTCTAGTTACAGGGCCAGATGGATTTGCTATATCAAAGTTAGAAAATGGGTAAGGAAGGAAGGCCTACAGTTAGGTAAACAGTACAGAGTGCATTCCATCTTCTAAAGTACATCCAATCAGATTAATGGAACAGAATCTCATCTAAACAGAAGCCCAAATTTAAGGGTTTGTCAAAAAATTGTGTAACAAAAACAAAAAATTGTGTAACCACGAAAGAGTCACCCTATATATATATATTTTTGATTTGAAAAAGTCTTTCCCCACATTTTTAATGGCGTATTTACAATTTTATTTGAAGATATTTTCCTGTCACAAAAACTTGTAAGAGCTACTTAACCTATTTCTCCTAATTAAGAATTTCCCCACTGTGGCTACAGGGTCTTAGAAGGGGGCCGAAGCTTCGGCTTTATTCACTTCACTAGCAGCCTCTTCAGGATGTTTCTGAAAGAATTGTCTGGGTGTGAAAGAGTGTTTTGTTTAGTCTGATTTCAAAAGGTGAGATTTGTTTGTTTATTTTTTACAACAATGGCACAGTCCAGTGAATAGGGTAACACTGACGTCAGAGGATGTGTCTTACCATACAGGTATCCAGATCTTCCAAACGCTCTATCTCTGTTAGCTCCTCCACTGTGATGATGGAGCGTTTAACTGGCTTCTCCTCGGCCAGCTCGATCTCTAAGGATTCTTGCTGAGGAATGGTCTTGCCACGTCTGCTGAAATGGTCAGCCTAGAAGTGTACAAGGAGAAATTAAAGCAGAGAGACAGAAGTGCTGGCTACCTGAATTCCTGCAGACGTCTTCCACAGGATGGCACAGTGGAGCACAACGCTGGCTAAGTGCTAGGAACAATTCTTAACGCATTCACAGTACAGTAACTTCTTTTATTATCTTTCTTTGGACGACAGAGTGTTTTAAGCAATAAATTATCTCTTTTGGCAAATAAAGAGACAACTTGGTAGCGTTCTTTTTATTAATTTTATTTGATATTTCCTCTGAAGAAATTTCCTTCTATATCTGGTACTTAAAAAGTATCTGACAGTAATAAAGTAATAAAACAATTCCTACTTTCATTATTTATTATTATTATTATTTTTTGAGACAGAATCTTGCCCTGTTGCCCAGGTTGGAGTGCAGTGGGTTGATCTCAGCTGACTGCAACCTCCACCCGGGTTCAAGCGATTCTCCTGCCTCAGCCTCCTGAGTAGCTGGGACCATAGGCGCGTGCCACCATGCCTGGCTAGTTTTTTTGTATTTTTAGTAGAGACAGGGTTGCACCGTGCTCGCCAGGGTGGTCTTGATCTCCTGACCTCGCAATCCTCCCACCTTGGCCTCCCAAAGTGCTGGGATTACAGGCATGAGCCACCGCACCTAACCTTTCATTATTCTTAAAGGTCTGAAAGGAAGGATATTACTGGCAAAATTTTACTTACTGCTAGCTTTCACTGTTTTCATATAATGAACACCATATTTGATATGCTTTCTTAATTTCCAGTGTTATACTTGAGGTAAACATAAAATTAAATAATAAGAGGTAGAATAAGCTTGGCTGAAATTAATAAACTTCAGTGCTGAGCTGATCTGACACCAGGAACTTAGATTTAATTCTTTTGAAACAATGAGAACCAGTTGGCAAGTCCATGGAAATTTTGAGAACACTGACAAACTTACGCTGGAGAAAATGGTATCTGAAAGTCATTGAAAACAAAGTTTCATATTGAAGACAGTATTTCCTGCATATGGCACTTAATCTCTTTCCTTATAATCTAAATCAGCACTATTAGTGTTAAAATGAAGCTCAAACCAAAAGTGCATTCAGTAAATTTTTTTCTCATGTAAAAAAATAATCAATACTTTCTGAGTAAGTTCTGTAAGAAAGAACAAAACAAAAAAGTGAAAAATGCAAACTTTCAGTGTAGTGCTCACATGCAGATTTCTGTTAGTACCGTATCTAGTATTTGTGCCGCAAGTAAGCATTTTAAGGGCATTCCTGGAGGTATGGGTTGTCAGTAAACTGTTTCTAAAAACAGTTTATTTTAAAAGAAGACTCTAGGCCAGGTGCGGTGGCTCACACCTGTAATCCCAGCACTTTGGGATGCCGAGGCAGCCAGATCACTTGTGATCAGGAGTTTGAGACCAGCCTGGCCAACATGCATGGTGAAATCCCACTTCTACTAAAAATACAAAAATTAGCTGGGCATGGTAGCACACCCCTGTAGTCCCAGTTACTCAGGAAGCTGAGGCGGAAGAATCACTTGAACCTGGGAGGCGGAGGTTGCAGAAAGCCGAGATTGTGCCACTGCCCTCTGGCCTGGGTGACAGAGCCAGATTCCATCTCTAAATAAATAAATAAATAGGTGGATGCTCTATTGCTTTTGTTTGGACTTATTTAGAAAAAGAAAAGCCTCAGTTAAGACCTCTAAACAATAATGCAGCTCTTCACTGTGCCAGGAAATAGAGAACAGTGTTTCTTACATTCAATGTGGTGGTAAACTGGTTTTTCATATTTCCAATTTAGCACAAACCAATATACTGTTAAAATATTGTAAAAAAGAAAAATGGGAAAAATGACATGTGTTTGGATACTGTGGCCATGTCAAACTGCTCAAGAAGCTACTGGATGCTTCCTCTGGGGAAGCATCCCTTGGTGGGCCACCTCAGGTCCACAGGCAGCATTTGAGCACTGCTGCCAGAGATGTCTGTCTTGTCTTTCAGATTTTAGAAGAGAGTCTTACACATTTTTCTCCAGTGAATTTTTCAAAACACGCATTTTGTCTGCTTCATGTTGAAGCCATTCCTGTTCCTCTCATTCCAGGATTCTCTCGTGTCACCCAACAATTCAATGCCATAAAATTGGTATCTCCATCCCACACAGTTAAGAAAACATTGAAGAATTTTTTTTTTTTTTTTTTTTTTTAAGACAGAGGCCAGGCGTGGTGGCTCATAGCTGTTATCCCACCACTTTGGGAGGCCCAGGCAGGCGGACCTACCTGAGCTCAGGAGTTTGAGGCCAGCCTGGGCAATATGGTGAAACCCTGTCCCTCCTAAGATACAAAAAATTAGCCGGGCGTGGAAGCATGCACCTGTAGTCCCAGCTACTCGGGAGGCTGAGGCAGGAGAATTGCTTTAACTCGGGAGGTGGAGGTTGCAGTGAGCCGAGATCGTGCCATTGCACTCTAGCCTAAGTGACAGAACTTATGTTCTTGCAGGAAACATTGTTATAACTTTCCTACACTGCATCATATTGAGACATAAGATATAACCAGTTATAAAAGTTTCATCTGTGCCTCAAAGGACTTCCTGAACTTTGTGAAACACCGAGTTTCTGATACACTTTTCATATGCACTGATATTGGGAGGTAAAGTCCCCTACCTTGATGCAGAACCAGTCTCTAGATGAAGGAAATATTTTTTCACCTTGGTTATATCCAAGGCACCAGTTGGGCAGTCAGCAACTATCCATCATTAAATTATGCCCATTTTATTCTTGCACTTTCTTTGGCATTCAAATATTTTTATTTTCTCCCTTGTTTTTAGAATAGTCCATTATCAAGTAATCATATCAGAGACCAAGCAACAAAATGAGCAACGACAATTAAAATGTGAATTTCACACCTCAGTCTCAACATCTCTTCCTGAAACTTTTGACCTTTATTATAAATGAACAATAAGATTTCTGGGCCGGGCACGGTAGCTCAAGCCTGTAATCCCAGCACTTTGGGAGGCCGAGGCGGGTGGATCACGAGGTCAAGAGATCGAGACCATCCTGGTCAACATGGTGAAACCCTGTCTCTACTAAAAAAAAAAAATACAAAAAATTAGCTGGGCATGGTGGTGCGTGCCTGTAATCCCAGCTACTCAGGAGGCTGAGGCAGGAGAATTGCCTGAACCCAGGAGGCGGAGGTTGTGGTGAGCCGAGATCATGCCATTGCACTCCAGCCTGGGTAACATGAGTGAAACTCCGCCTCAAAAAAAAAAAAAAAGATTTCTGGATACAATCACTTCTGCTTTCCCCTGCCATTCCCTCTAGAAGTTTTAACATGCTCCAGAATGGCTAGAAGCAACATAGAAGAGAAAGGAGGAAAATCAAGATCACAAACCATAAAGCTGTAACGGTGTGAAATGTACAAAACAAATCACATCCCCACACTGGAAGCCATACTGCGTCACAGCAGAGATGAAACAGGAGGTCCTGCTTGGGATGTGCACAGCACTCACCAGTTTATGATGGCAATGTGAGAGTGCATCCAGGATTTCGTCCACAATTCGATCAGACAGGAAGGAGGCCACTGTCAACTTTACTTCACTATGTGAAAATCAAAAGGACAGAGAAGCATTTTAATTTGTGCAAGGGGAGAAAAAAATTACTCACCTTTACTGCTATACTGATAAGGTCAACTGTGATTCCACTTCTGTCTTTGAAAGTGGAATATAAGAATGTGTGAACAGGACTAAGGATTTCCAAAAATAAATCTTAAACACTGCCATAAACACACAAGTAATAGACTTTCTTTACCAATTTCAACCTGGCTCTGCAATTTCAAAACTCCAGATTTAATGGTGGAAATGATAAACATCTGGATAAAGATGTTTTTAATGGGAACCATATGTCCCATGCGGTGAGGAACAATTCACCCGTTGACATAAAGGAAAACAAACCTGGGCTGGAGTGAATTAAAACAAACCTAGTCTGGTTGTTAAGTCTTAGTTACTGCTTTTAGTGCACTTATCACCCACCCTCTTCACAAGCTTTTCACCAATCAAACGATACCAGACCTGCTTCTGCTTTGACTGGCCACGCTACTTTGAATATTACAAAATCACCTACCCTTATCTTTTATGAAGAAAGGTCACTAAAATTTTCAGTTCTAGTGCCTGTTGCCAGACCTCAGAAAGTTGTTCACATAGCAGAAAGTGCTTTGTTGTTTTTACTAATAAACAGACTCAGTCACTAAGGTTCTGTCAGATGGCTGGTATTTCTGTTTGCATTTTACCAATCTGGGGGTATTCCCAAGAATTCAACTTCCATGTGTGTTCTCAGTCTGAATATCTCAATGCAGATATGTACAAATGTACATTAAGTACAATACATTTAAAAGTGTGAGAGAAATACATACCTGGATTCTAATACTGTCTCATAAGCTAACGTTGGAAATGTATTTGTGTAACATGGAAAAAATCTTGCCAACCTAAAGGCAATAATTTGCATGGAGACTTCTCTGCTCAGGGATATTTCTCAATAGAAGTACTTACTATTGTTTTGCTTACAGTAAAAATTATCATGGGCTAAATATCAAAATACATTTCTTTAAATTCTGCCCCTGAAACAAGGAATTACTAGCTATTTGCTTTTTCTGATACTTCACTATTCCCCAGAGGTATCTACTGATAACACTCACCCAGGTCTCATATTAAAATACAGGTTACTTGGTCCTACCCCAAACTTTCAGAGTCACCTGAAATTTAATTACTTCCCCTGCTTCTCTTTAGGCATGCTTGGAAATTATACTTCCTCATAAAACTATAGGTTCCATAGTTTATCTTTCTCTCCTTCTCTCTGAAAGTGGGGAGCAGTGGTTTACCTGTTTCAAATTGTAGCAACAAAAAGGATAGCGTCTTAAAAATGCATTTCTTTTTTAATATCTCAGGATCATTCTATCATTTTGCTATTGAATATTATATTTCCTTACTGGTTAAGCTTCCAGTTTGCAAAACTTTTAGAGGAAAAGAGTCAACTTAACCTGCCCATGCAAACATGTATATTTTAAGAATGTATGCATACATTTCATTCTATCAATGTTCAGTATAACGCATTGTAAGAGGAGTTAATGGACACAAATTGATTCACTGATGTGTGTTCTATATGGCTCAACTTCCAGAATTTGGCCATTTTCAAAGGAAATGATCCTATCTGACAGAATTTGATACTCAAGCAAAGCTATCAGAATATGATCTATTAGTGGCTGAAACCATTATGAAAGAATAGTGACCAATACATTATTATTATTTTTTAATAAAATTAAATATAAATTTTATTAAGGATTTCAAGTTACATACTTCAAATTTCTAGAATGGAATGGAATCATCATTTTCTCCTTAATATTTAGGCATCTCTGACAAAAAATTCTGAAACCACAAGTTATAAGAATATGTAAGCACACCTAGTTAAGGGCTAGAGTTCATAAAGTCACTAATCTGTGGGGTCCCATAAACCCTCTAGAAGTCTTTTTTAAAATTCCTCACGTCCTTCCAATTGTCTTACAGGTCAGCTGAGTAGGAATTAGGGGCTTAGTAACATAAATTAAAAACCAACCAAACAAACAAAAAAACCCTAAAGAACCAGACCTGAGATTATTCAGTTACTGCAGAATTTCAGTTCTATCATCTGGCTTTAAAGTCATAAGCCTTTGATATCTAGTTAATGATAATACAGTTTATGGTTTCTTTTGTTTTTGACTCATTTTTCTCATGGATTGTCACTTAGCTACATCACTGTGTGTTAGTACCACCACCAGCTCTACAGACAGGGGCTATGATTTCTGCTACATCTAAATCTTTATCAATATTCAAAAATGGTTAAAAGGGAAAATTTAAAAATGTTTCTGAACTTAAGTCTTTAGTTATCTGAAACATTATGCGAATTAGCTGAGCTATAATGTAATTCTGGTGATGGACCAAGAGTTTCTATGTAAAAATTCAGAAAAGTCTATCAGTAATCACAGCTTCTAAATATTTATATCTTGTCGTATTTTTCAAACTTTTCCAAACAGAAATCTACGTAAATACTGCAAAGCCACCATTAATACACAGAACCACCAAAAAAACCCAGAAGGAAAATATGAGGTCAAGGTGGGCCTCTGCCTATTTATAGGCTGTGCATTTGTTCAGCGTATGGTGGTAAAAAGCAGACTGATATCAATCTTCAAGCTAGTGATTTATAAAGGCGACAGATAAACTTCAGAAACAGAAAACAGGGATTACAAACATGTACCCCCTCTTGAATATAAAACCCTTAAACAGAGCACACAATTCTATTTCCTTAAGTAATACAGGCATATACGTGATTGCCTTATTTTGGAAATGTATAAAACCTATGCATTTATGCACAGTTCTATTTATACATAGTTTCTGCCTATTAAACATGCCTAAACACATTATACATGGATACAGCCAACAATAACCCTCTTTACAGCTGCCTCAACTGCATTCACAGAAACTGCAGCTCCTAGGTTTATTAACATTATAAACCTACCTAATTTTGTTAAGGATATCAATTCCAGACTGCTCCAACAGGACATTTTTAACAAAGGTACGTGGAATAGAAATCTTTTCGGTGCTGGCATGAATCAGGTCTTGCCGAATGTGGGCTTTTTTCATCACATTGGGACAAAGATTCTCAGCAGCATCAACCATGGACTCAAGCAACGCCTGCAATGCAGCACAAGTGAAGGGGAGAGATGATGACACTGCAGTAGAAGCGCCTGCCATAAAACTGAAAGGTGGTTATACATGTCACGGAGCCCTCGGAGAGCAGGGCACAAGGGATTCCCAGAGCGCAGCCAAGAATTCTGAGCTGGCCTGGGGTGACTTGCGACTGCTGGATGATCACTGATCTCTGGTAATCACTTTAAATCAGACACTTGGCAGAACCAGGCAAGCTTCACACTGGCATCTGAAATGTTACGGTATGGCAGCTGTACTTAACACCAAGCCAGTAATCAGAAGATTAAAAATTACAAACACCAAGTCTTTATACACCCGCTTACCACAAGAAATTGTTTTCCCTGGTACTAGAAAATAAAGTCACAGATATCCCTAGAAAATAGATTTGAATGCTATTGAGATTTTGAAGATCACAGAAACCCCAAATTAGGGTGAACCATTGAATTGCTCTATCAAAGTGGCCGTCGCAGAAAAATCACAGAAACGACTGCCAACTTTACTCTTTTAAAAGAAACGCTTTAGTGTTAGGTACAATATTAACTATTATGACAACAATAAACAACATGAAAAATAACAGAAACATTAACAGCACTTTAGAGACTGCATTAATAATACCAGTCAAAACACATTCATACAGCACTTCAGACTTCGAAACATGTTTCTGCACATTTTATCCCTCCAACACCTGTGAAGATGGGCAGGGCAGCTATTCATGTGATCACCACCGAAGAACTGAGTTAAGGGAAGTTAAACGATTTGTCTGAGATGGGTGATACGGCTGGGAAGTGTGGAAAAGGCATCAGCGTTAGCGTCAGACCTAAATTTGAAATCTAGCTGAGTGACACTGGACAAAGTTACTGATCTCTCCGTTTTACTTTCCTTGCCCAAAAAATGACAATAAAAAAGTTCTCACCTCATAGGATTATTGAGGATAAAAAATATTACATGTGTTTGTAATGTGTTCCGAAGAGTGTCTAGCACACAGTAAAAGCTCAGTATGTTGCAGGTATTAAAACCTCAATATATCACAGACATTATTATTAATCTGATTTCAAAGACTGTTCCTAATAAGAAGCCTAGTGTTTGAAAGTGAAGTTCGGATCCTATTAATGGTCCAGTGTGAACAAGGCAATGAAGCACTATTATCCAAAGACTAGTACAATGGTCTGTCTGCTCACATATTAAAATGCAAAGCACTATCCCGTGAGTAAAATTTCTCATCGCACTGCAGGATAAGCAGTAGGGTAGCAGGCTGTTTATAAGGATGATGTGGGAAACCAGGAGGGAGGCAGCCATCTGAGAAGTTTCCAAAAGCCTTTCCTATTTTGACAGTGCTCCGTCCCCATTACAATTCTGGTGGAATAATCACCGAATTAGTATATTTTCCAAGAAAGCTCCTATACCAACCATCTGCAAGAGATACAAATAAGTCAGTTTAAGGCAAACTAGTTTCCTCTTTGATAGTGAAATAAGCATATTTTCTTCTAGATGGAATAATAGTCCGGCACTCTTGATACGAACAACCTCAGGTATCAATACTCCGTTTTAATTCTGTCATGTCCTTAAACATAGCAGTTACTTTCTGAAAGGTCTGTCTGCATGACACTGCTAATTCAGTTCGAATGAACTCCAGACCTAAAGAAAAGAGGCCTGGCTTCCAATGTAAACTCTGGCATGAAATTTCTGTGGAATGGTAAATGAGTCGTGTTCAGTGAACAATCTTTGCAGATATCTGCATTCTCATCTGTAAAATTATTTAAGGTCTCTTTCTGCTTCATGCTCACATAACTTTGACCCTATAAAAAGGAATTTTAGCCTGCCTCAGGCATTCAATGAATTCAATAAATATTTTGCAGTTAGTTCCTTACTACCACCGCGATCCCAACAGTACAATACAGCACTGTAAAACTAACTTCATCCAGGATTTCCTCTGATCTACGTAACAACTCTGTAGGTGAAGCGAGACTTTAGATGAGGGCACTGGGGCTCACGGGAGATAAGTGACTTGTCTGAGGTCACTCAGATGGTCACTGGAGTTAGTGAGATGGGGACTCATGCCTTTTGTTTCCTACTCTTGTCTCCTATTCTATCCATCCTCATCTAATGGCCCCAATCAGTGTCCAAAGGAATGTGCCTTTCTTCTCTGCTGCATTACGTATAAGTTTGTTCCCTTGTTCTCTTAGGTAAACAGTATCTAAGGCTGCCAGGGTGAACTCTGTAGCGGCAGGGCTGGGAGAGAGATGAGAGAGGATGGCAGCCTTTCCTTCATGCCCCATGGAGCTCTGCACGCCAGACCCTGTTCAACATCCATCCTTTCAATGGCTTCAAACTGTATTCCAATGAGTGTCAATCAAACGTTTGCCGACAATCACCCATACAATGCGTACGATATAATACACATACAATACAGCCTAGGAAGCCTTTCTACCTGAATATTCTGCCATGGAAAGGTCAGCTGCAACATGCTGTCCTCCCCTCTCCGCTCAAACAGCAACAACGACACCAGTAAAGCCAACCTTTCTTGCTAAGTGCTTCACTGTGAAGAATGGTACCCGACTAGGTGAGAAGTGTGTACGTCTCACTAGACTCCACCTACCTCAACCCCTTTCACCACATCTATCTCCAAACATACTAGATTTATTCCTAGATATTTCCTCAAAAGCAGAAATATGTCAAAATTATCACTCTTTGGCACAGAATAAAACTCCCTGAAGTAGCTGGTAGATGCCGAGCTTGCCAGCCCCATTTCTCGCCATATCTGTGTATTTCCTTTGTAACAATTCATAACCCAATCATAGTTGCAGCTTTCCATATGATTCAGGCTCTGTTTCCATGCTTTGTGCACTGCTTTCTTGGCCTAGATTCCTCCATTTTCCCCTCTGAGCCAGGATAAAACATCTCTACTCCTCTATACTCAGCTCAGTATTTTTCTTTCAGAAGACTCTCTTCCCTACTCTCTTCACACTCCAAGCTCTATTTGATGACGTGCACTCTTTCGGAATGCTGTAACAGCAGGAACCTCAGTGATCAAAAATAAAATAAAATACTCAAGAAGTGATTTTTACCCATTTTTGGGTCAAGACACTCCTTTGAAAATCTAAACGCTCATTCAGAAAAATTTATATGCAATTTTAATAGAATCCTGGTAGTTCCAAGAGCTAGAGTTATCGGACTCCAGAAACAGAGTTTGAACCTGGTGGCAGTTGTGAAGTCCCACCTTACATCCTCAGGGCCTGGCATATTTCTTAAAACATTTAAAAAGTATTACAGGTCCAAGGACTTGCTGAGTATGGGTACTGTATAGTCCATCTTTTCTGTACTAAACTTCAGTGCTACCTGTGTCATTTCTAACATTTGAATATATGCATGGCTCCATTTCTGGGCCCTGTTTTTTTGGGTCATCTACCTCTGCATATTGTTCTAATTATCCTAAGTCTTAACATGTAGCAGAATGAGACTCCCAAGCTTCTTGTTCTTCTTTACATGTGTCTGGGCTATTCTTGAGCACTGCTTTTCCACATGTTTAGAATCAGCTTTGTCAAGTTCTATTAAAAACTTATCAGAATGTCTACTATAATTATCAAATAACAGACAAATTTGGGGAAAAACTGACAACTGTAACAATAACTTTTCCTACCCATAAACATGTCACATATTTTTGTTTTAGAATTTCTTTAAAGTCTCTCAATAAACTTTCTCCATTGAGGCGTTATAGATTGATGTGAATTATTTCCTAGGTGCTTTAGATTTTTGTTACTATTTTATTATTATTATTTTGAGATTAAGTCTCACTCTGCTGCCCAGGATGGAGTGCAATTGGCGTGATCTCAGTTCGCTGTAACCTCCACCTCCCAGCTTCGAGCTATTCTCCTGCCTGCGCCTTCCGCGTAGCTGGGATTACAGGCACCTGCCACCACATCGGGCTAATTTTTTTGTAATTTTTTAGCAGAGATGGGGTTTTGCCATGTTACCCAGGCTGGTCTTAAGCTCCTGACCTCAAGCAATCCACTTCACTTGGCCTCCCAAAGTGCTGGGATTACAGGTGTGAGCCACCACGCCAAGCCCTCCGCTACTATTTAAGATGGTGACTATTTTTAATGACATTTTCAGATGGTGACTATTTTTAACAACATTTTCTAACGAATTGTTGCTCACATAGAGAAACAC
Source organism: Sapajus apella (assembly GCF_009761245.1). NCBI lineage: Eukaryota > Metazoa > Chordata > Mammalia > Primates > Cebidae > Sapajus > Sapajus apella. The sequence goes on along the minus strand of NW_022437124.1, from coordinate 981,157 downwards.
AAATTTTTTTTTTTTTTTGATACAGGATCTCATTCTACCACCCAGGCTGGAGTGCAGTGGCACAATCATAGCTCACCCCCACCTTGAAGAGCTGGGACTATAGTCACGGGCCACAATGTCCAACTAATTTTTAAAATTTTTGTAGAGACAAGGGCTTGCTGTGTTGTTCAGGCTGGTCTCAAATTCTTTGGTTCAAGTGGTCTTCCAGCCTCAGCCTCCCAAGTGCTGGGATTACAGGTGAGAGCCACCATGCCTGGCCTAATCTTTTACATACTGCTCTACATCTCGAAACCTTATCACACGGATTCAATAACTTACTTGCAGATTCTTTGGGTTTTTTTATGTAGGCCATCATAAAATCTGCAAATTCTATTAATTTTTCTTCCTTTTTAATTTTTACATTTCTCATTTCTTTTGCTTGTTATATTGCACTGCCTAAGACCTTCAGTATAAAGTTGAATAGAAGTGATAATAAACATCTCTGCCTTATTCCTGAATTTAAAGAAAATATTTTCCCCCATTAAAAAAAAAATCTAGACCTACAAAAATTGAAAAAAAAAAAAAGGACAATAAGCATCTATATCCTACTCCTAAAATTTACCAGTTGCAAATAATTTGGAATATTTGTTTCTCCCTCTCTGAAATATCTGAAAGCATGTTGTAGGCATCATGACCCTCACTGCTAACTTCTTAAATGATCTACGTTTAGCTCATTAGTTTTCAGCCTCTCCTCACTTCCAATATTGGTATCTAAAAGTATGTATCTCGCCCTATGTACCGGTTTAGTTGCATCCTACAAGTTCTTATATCACTAATACATTAACGTCAATTCCTTATGTCCTCTAATTTACATTATGGCGTCCCCTTTGATGAGTCAGAAGTAATTTTTAAATTTATAAATATGTGGGGCCTTTTTCTAGTTATCTTTTGTTATTAATTTCTAACTTATTTGAATTGAGACCAGAGAATATGGTCTTTGAAATTGTGCAGATGACCTTTATGACTTCATGAGAATTTTTCATATATATTTCATGAACACCTGAAAAAAATCTGACATTCTCTTTTTGTTGTGCACTGATTGTATAGCTACATTAGATTACAATTGAGATTTTTGTTGTTCAAATCATTGTTGTTCATCATTGTTTTGCTTGATCTATCAATTACGGATAGTTATCTTAAAAGAGCTCTACCACAATGGCAGAGCCAAAAATGGCAAATTCATCCACTTTTCTTTGTCATTTTGTCCACTTATTCATTCATTTATATATGAAGCCATATGATTAGATGCTTATACACTTGAAATTGTTATGTGTTTCTAGAAAACTGGACCATTTGTCACTATTCATGGACATGTTTTCTTTCTAGTGATACCTCTTCTATTGCCATTTGGGTGGGATCAATTCTTCTGGCTTGGAATACAACCTTGTATTGCAGGATATTTAGGATCAATGTCACCTGCCCAAATCAGTCACTATGACACCAAAAATACCCCAACACATTCTACTACTCTTCTAGAAATTCAGTATAACTTTTAGTTTAGAGCCTCTGTTTTAGTGATTATGCTAGAAATTTTAATATGCATATTTTACTTCATGCATAAAGCAACACAGTCCAATAGCACTTTGATATGATAGGAATATCTGTGCTGTCCAATAAGGGAGCCATTAGCCACATGTGGCTACTGAGCCCTTGAAACTGAGAAACTGATTTTTGATTAATTGTAATTTTAATGGCTACATGTTGTAATGGGTAACACAATGGACCATGCAGGTCTAATGCTGAGTTCTTAACACTTCTCTAGAATAAAACTAGGACCCTGGACTGCTTTAACTCTCTTTCTACTAACTTACATACTCACTTTCACTATTTGCTTTTTATTTTATAGGGTGTTAAATATTAATGTCACTGTTTCATGTAACGTTACTATTTACTCATATTTGGACCTTCCCTGCTTGTTAGTCTTCTTGTAGCTCAGACTCCCTTTTCAGATAATTTTTCTTTGTCCTAAAGCATATTCTTAGTGTCTGTTTTATATGTATGTGTGTGTGTGTGTGTGTGTGTGTGTGTGTGTGTGTGTGTGTGTAGTCTAGTGACAGCAAATGACCTCAGTTTTTGCAATGATGAAAATGTTCTCATCTTCATTCATAAAAACTAGGTCCACTAGGTATGTAATTCCAGATTGATGCCTTACGTTCTCTCTAAAGCTTAAAGATATTATTTCATTGTCTTTTAGATTCCATTAACTACTGAGAAGTGAGCTGTCAGTCTTCATATGTCTTTTCTTAAGTAATAAAAAAGAAACTCTCCCTGCCCCCTACCACCAAATAACTCTGGCCTCCTTTTAAGATAAGTAATCTTCAGTGTTCTTCACTTTTCATTACAATCATTCTAGATGTACGTTTGCTTTTCTCTATCCTGCTTTAGGTTTCACTGGGCTTCCTGCATCAGAAGACTCTGGTCTTTAATTCATCTCTGAAATTCCCAGCTGCCATCTCTTCAAATGTTGCCTTCCCCTAGTCTCTATTTTCTTTTTTGGGGGAAATCTAAATTAGGCTTATGTTAAATTTCCTCACTTTTCTTATATAGTCTTTATTTTGTTAGTCTCTCTGTTTGACTACCTTCAGACAACTTGCAATGAACCGGTCCTGTTTTTGAAATATGATAATCCAGTATCATTTTGCCTGTATCTCTCTCTAATGACAGTTATGAGGGTCTATAGTTCTTAACTGTAAAAATAACGAATGGCTCTTAGGAAAGCTGTTTAATATTTGTAAGGTGAATTGGATTAATATCCTTAACATGGCAGCTATGCTCTTATATTCTTGCAGTGAGCCACCGATTTGCAGTTCATTATAAGCAAATACAACTTCTATACTAAAATGCCCTGAAATCTTCCTTTCTTTTGCTTTGGAAAATATAAAGTCTAGAAAAAGGAAAACTCAGAGAACTCTTCTGGCCAAAATGAGTTAATAGTTGACAAAATGCCACCTAAACCCCTCAGGCATCATATCCTAAGTAAAGCTGAAATTTACCAGTGAAGTATTTTACCATTTAAACCTTGAATGAAATCAAGAATTTCCTAGGCCAACACAAACACCCTAGACTTTAAGGCCAGAAGGGAAAAATGAATGTTTCCTCATGTTAAAACATTCAAATCCTACTTGTTCCTCTACTACTACTCCAGGAACAAATGTTAGGATCAAGAGGGGGAAAACAGGAGGCGTGCTGTCATTCCGAAACACCTAAAGCAAGGCCAGTCTACAGGAAACATCACCTCCTTCAAAGAAGACATTTCTCCAGTGTTACAGCTTTATTTTCCACCAGGAAGTATACTAAGAAGGCTGGCTTATCTAGCCATTTGTTTTGCTTTCTGAAATACTTAGAGAGATGGCTTAAAGAGCTATTTGAACTTATTCTCTTCCAATATTCAAAATGTCTCTGACTGGCCATGGTACAGGATGACCAAATATTAAAGCTGAAGTAAATCCCCCTGATTATCATGAGGCCAAGATAATCTTGCAGAAGGAAACTTGATCCAAAAACGTAGGCAACTTGCTTAGAGCACATCTCAGGAAACCCAGGACGCGAATCTAGGCCTGCTAGTTTCCTTTTGTATTCTACCACACCCTATAATAATAATTATTTTCACAAAATAACATTTAAATAAGATAATCCATCGACTTTAGTGCTTGCAAGTGTAACATGTTAAGTTTAGAGAATGTGGGAAATAGAAAAAGGAAAATGTTTAAACAGGGAAATTTGATATAGTGTTGAATTAAATAACAACCACAATAGTTTAATTTAAAACTTAATACTGGTTATATTAAAAATACATTTTCCCTACACAATTTTAAGAAAATCAATGCATTTCGTAGCTTATATAAATAGACAAATGGTAATTTCTTAAAAATAGTAAAAGGTTGTCAACTTGTCATGTAAACTAGAAAAAAATATAAAGAAGTCTATTAAAAGTATCAAAAATGAAAGGTGCATCCAGTTAAAAGAAAATTTTAAAATACATTTAATTAAGAAATTTTGGTTGAGGACTTTCTCCGATTCATTCCAGACGCCCCCAAAGAAAATGAAACTTGAAACTCAGAAGGACTGAGAATAATAAAAACAAGCGAGTAGGGAACAGGAAAAGGCGGGGGATGGTGGGGAGAAAGGCCATTTGGAGGTCGGGGACCTTAGAAATAGTGAGAATGAGAGAAAAGCACACTATGATACTTGCAGATAAGGAGGCAGTGATGAATGGGGAACACTGGCGATGTTTAAAAAGGGGTCAGAGAAATCAACGTCAAAAAATTGTACGAAATGCCTATTTACAGAAGATATTTTGGATCCTAAATATATTTATATTATTTTAGGCTTTTAAAAGTTCAAATGTATTTTACTTCAGAAATTTTCCTTCTACTCTCTCCTAAGAAAGAGACTGGCAAGAGTCCATTTCGACAATTCCATGCAATGAGAAGAAAATGAACAGCAAAGGTATAAGGGATGATTTTTCATTTAGAGCATTTCTGAAACGACAATTAACAGTTTGAAGCTATTTGATAGGAAAGGTTCTGTCACGAGTGTTTTATGTCCATTTAAATTCTAGCCAGTTATCAGAGTATGGAATAAGTTCTTACAAATACTTTAATGAAACAAACTAGGCAATGGATACGAATACATAATTTACAGAAGAAGAAATACAAAGGGAGAACGAAATTACTTGATGCTTCACTGAGTTGTTGAAGAAATCCAAAATACACAAGGAGGCTGGGTGCAGTGGCTCACGCCTGTAATCGCAGCACTTGGGAGGCTGAGGCAGGCAGATCACTGGAGGTCAGGAATTTGAGACCAGCCTGGCCAATATGGTAAAACCCCGTCTCTACTAAAAATGCAAAAATCAGCTTGGCCTGGTGGGCGAGGCCTATAGTCCCAGCTACTTGGGAGGCTGAGGCATGACAGGCGCTTGAACCTGGGAGGCAGAGGCTACAGTGAGCTGAGATTGCACCACTGCACTCCAGCCTGGGTGACAGAGCTAGACTCTGTCTCAATAAACCCACAAACACGCAAACAAAAAGACACAATGAAACTTTTTTTCCCATTACATTGAAAAACATCAAAAGGTTGATAAACTTAGTATTGTTGAAGATGCGGCAAAATCAGCAATTGCCTTCACCAGTGAACAGCGGCAAAATCAGCAATTGCCTTCACCAGTGAACAGCAGCGTGTGAATACATACGAAACTATAATACTATTTGACATAACAATGGGTCAATTACAGAAATTTACCCTAACCAAATTAATCAGAAATTGTAAAATAAATTACGTTGATACAGCTATGCAATGGAATACCACAGAGCCATGAAAAATGATTATTCATTGAGCCGGGCGCAGTGGCTCACACCTGTAATCCCAGCTCTTTGGGAGGCTGAGGTACGTGGATCACCGGAGGTCAGAAGTTCAAGACCAGCCTGACCAATATGGTGACACCCCGTCTTTAAAAATAAAAAAAAAATTTATAAAAGAAAACAAATGATTATTCATCAACCTAGAATTGCATTCATGACATTGTACCAAACAGAAAAAGGTTACCATCCAGTATGTATAGTATGATAACTTATACAAGAAACTGTGTATATAGGCACAAAATGTCGAGAAATTCACTAAGATATTGACAGAGACACCATCTCTGGGATTTCAGGGGATTTTTACTTTCTTTTTTTTTCCTACATGTTAGTATTGTTTAAACATTTCAGGAAGAGAAAGTTTCATTTTTTACATTTAAAAATAAACAACAAAGCCAATTTTGTTTTAAATATGTTATGTGCCATGGAGGATAAAACAAGTTCCATTAGGTAACAAATGGTCTAACCGCAGAACTCCACCATCCACAGTCCTTTTTCTGCCCATCTGTCTCTGCTTAGAATGGATTCAAAACAACCATGATTAAATAAAATAAAAATGACACACGGAGTCCTTCTGTATTACACGCACAGGAAGACAGGGACTTAAACTCCTTAAAAAGAAAATCCCACATTTTCTCCTTCATTAACTTAATTTTCAAAGAGAGTAATTAACGTGCTGCAAAGTTATTAATGAGTTGCACTCCAAACTCCCTATATGCTGCAGCAGTTGTGTTCTCAGAAGAAAACAGGCCAAATAATTATAGAAATTCAGACATAGTTTTTAAAGGCATCTTTGATAGGCAGATTGGAAGTGATGAAAACTTTCTGAATGTGAAATTTATCTAGTGTAGCTGTTTCTTGAAGTTACTTTAAACAAAAGCTGGTCTTAGATTACTCGATTCCCATAAGATTTCAAAAACTTTTTTAACCTTTTTTCAGTCAATCTATAGGCAGGTCTCTGCAACCTTAGGTACCTTGTAATTACATTTAAATACCTTTCCTTAGTCTTTGAAACAGCTCCTTACAAGGATTATTACCTATTTGCCTAGTGGCAGACTCCCCACATAAGCAGGATCTAGACACTGTAAATGTAGTGACTATCATCTTTCCCATTCTCTAAATCAGGTGTTAACAACAGGAGGTACTTTTTCCTGAAGCACACTTCTCTCTCTACCCCCTAATTAAAATCAATCATTTCTTTATCAGTGGCAACCCATCATCTATTAGGTATATTTAGAGGTTTACTGTCAAAAATGAAACTCTTTATGCAAGAAGTCTTTCCAAATTTTATAATGAAGCTGGAAAAGACACAGTATCCAATTTTTACTACAAGTGCATCTTTGCAGCATGCACACATACAAATCTATAAAACACAGACAGCTATGGAATGAAATGCTGTGATACACAGTTAAATCTTAACAATTTCAGTTCCCAAATAACAAACCCCACAAACCTTTAGCTGCTCATCTACTACTCTGGTAACTTCTCCAGCCATTGATTCCAGGGTGTCCTGAATGGGACTGGATAATAAGCTACCGGCTCCCGCGCAAGATGCACCACCAACATGGTATAAATTTGGTAACAACTGTAAGAAAAATGTAAAAATTTACCTCTTTATAACTGAGTAAATATTTTAATAAGCATCAAAGTCATTTCAGAGTGAATGAGAAGGGTGAAGAAATACTGTTAAAGATAATCTCTTCTCAGTCAAAGGCTGTTTGCACAGATTAATAAACTGAGGTTGAGACTATGAGCATTCATTTTTATTCAATGACTCACAGCAACCCTAAGAAACACTAGACTGGGTACCAGGAGACTTTCCCATTGACCACTTCTGTCATTAAACAGCTTTGAAACCACAGGAATAATACACTACCCTCTCACGTCTTAATGTCCTCATCTGGGGTATGAAAGTTGAGTCACTTACTCACAACACTTCTGGCACCAAAAGTGTAGGTGTTTGCCAAACCAGGTCACTCTCCAGTTTTCTGCATACTCCAAATGGGTGTCCTACAAATCTGTTCAATTCACTTCTGACACTATCTACCTGGAGTTTGCCTCACATCCCAAAATTGAGAGACTCACACCCGATTCGGACGCCAGTCCCAGGTCCCAGGTTGTCACTGGTACTTCTAACCAGCCAGCTATAAATTCAAGGGGTTCCCACGAATCCTTCCTCAGCTTCCCAAATTTGCTAAAATGACTTAGAGAACTGAGCAAAGCATTTTAATTATGATTACTGGCTTACTATAAAAGATACAGCTCAGGAGTAGCCAAACAGAAGGAGATGTACGGGGTAAAGTGTGAGGTCGGGGGAGCTTCCACGTCCTGTCTGGGTACACAACCATCCCAGCACACTGATGAGTTCATCAACCCAAAAGTTCTCTGAAGCCTACTATTTAGAGATTTTATGGAGGACCCATTCCGTAGACACGATTGATTAAATCACTGGCCACTGGTGTCCATTCAGTCTCCAGCCCCTCTATATTTCCGGGGGGCCCGGGGGTGGGGTGACACTAATCACATGGCTGGTTCCTCTGGCAACCTCCCCTATCCTGCAGCTATCTAAGGGCTCAGGGAGAGTCATCTCATTAGGATAAACTCTGGTGTGGTGAGAGGGGCTTTTTATTAATAACAAAAGATGCTCTTATCATCTCTGTCACTCAGGAAATTACAGGGGTTTTAGAAGCTCTTCTCAGGAACCAGGAACAAAGACCAAATGTTATAACAAAAGATGCTCCTATCATCCCCATCACCAGGAAATTACAAGGGTTTTAGAAGCTCCATACCAGGAACTGGGAACAAAGGCCAAAATATATTTCTTACTGTATCACAGGAGTATCTGATTGATATACAGGTTCCTCACACCTCATGACATTCAGTGACTGTGTGATTCTAACAGCAGAACCAAACCTAGATCCCCCTTTTTCTGACTCACAGTTAAGTCTTTGCTCTACTAAGTCACACTTTGGGAACCAAAGCCTAATGTGAGAGAAGTTTCCGTTTAGAGATAACAGAGGGGAGTTTCCTGTTATCAGCTTAGAAGCAGAATCACTAAAGGAATTGTTACTCATTTAAATTATAGCTCCCTCTCAGTTACTGAGGGCCCAATCATACCCTCTGAAAATCACACCGGCCCTTTGCTTTTTATTCTATATCTTGATTATGGGCCATCAGCACAGGTACAGAAAGGAGGTCAAGGCTAATTCAGTTCACTTCGCCACTTGTTAGTAAACTCGGAATTAGGTAGAGAGATAAAGAAAGTTGAAACTAGTTTCTAAAACTAAATTTTATAAAACGTTTTTATTATACCAGACTCTCACACTGCCTGAAGTGAAACTCACCGTTCTAGAGTTCTTAGCATCACGCATGAGCCGCTCTGCTGATTTTAAATCTTCCTGGATAGCATCTCCCCCACAATTTCGTAAGGAGTTGAGATGATCTTGTACTTTCACACATATTCTGTCAATCATCTGCTCCAAACCAGAAAAAGGCAAGCATCCAAGTCAGCCCAGTCGATATTCAGATAGAAGGAAACACAGACTTGAACATGAAAAAAACTTCAGCAAACCACAGAAGGCACGAGAATGAAAAAACCAAACCCTTCTAACTGGAATGGTTAAGAATGCCGCTTATAAGCAATTATTAATTTACTTTATGCATGTAACTAACCTTTGGCAACTTTAACCCCAGAAAAAAACTGAAGGCATTTCAGTTCCCTTTCCTGCCTTAGGAAATGCAACATATAGACCAAAAGTGAACACTTCTCGATGATTCAGAGCCGCACTCAGTGACATTTTGCTAGATACTAACTCCTTCATTAACTTTTAGTGAGCACCCTCCATGCGTTAGACAAAGAATTAGGTATTGAGGAAACAGAAAATGTGCAACACTTAGACTGTTGCAAGTCTAAGACTATAAAATGATGTCCAACAGCTAGTTGGTCTCAATATTATAGAAACCAGAACATACCTTAGAAATTGATATTTTAAAAATTGATTCAATTACATCAAGTATTTTTCTTTGTAAATTACGAGCCGCCAAAAAACAAAAGCAAGTTGAGGTTTTATTATATTAACATAGGTAATAATAAAGTCAATATCATCTACTTTCTATTACAATAAGATGCCTCCTCTGCCAAGTTAATTAAACCTAAATTATTCTCAATTGCTTTATGGATATAAAATACAAAACCCAATGGGAGATGGTGGATCCCTTTGGCAGACAAAAAATACTACAGAAAGGTAAGATTATATTCTTCAATATTTGTACTTATACGAAAAAGCATGCAGGAGGCCAAGAAGTCTGAAGAAAAAGATAACCACAATGTGGTTGTAAAAGTGTCTCCAACATTTTCAGCAGAACTGTAGGTTGTCTACTTATTTCATGTTCTTAAAAAAATTATTCATTCTTCAAAGACCTTACATGCCAAGAGTCCCCTTCCATGTGGTAATTCATTTGGCAGAAGGGACAAACGATATTCTTTTTAAGTTAAATTCACACTTCTCGATTTTGAATTATTTGATATCACAACTATAGGAAGACAAAGTCTGTCCTTCTTTCCCTATCAATTTCAAAAAGATAGTGACTTTACACACTAATCAGAGCCCATGTCTATTTGCTGCAGCACTACCATCTCTCTTCCCTTTTTCTTTGTAAAATCGGGTTCATAGTATCTGCCGCGCCTTCTTTACTAGAGTGTTATGAAGACAATTCAGCAAAATAACACCTCTCAAAGCACCTATTACTGATAAAGGGCCAGTAATGCCAAAGTTTATATACAATAAGAACAGCTCCTATTGCTGTAAAATATATTGAGGCTACATAAGTTAATATCTTGAGATCCCTATAGGAAAGGAAAGTTATACGAATATTGCTTCTCACATCAAATTCTCTCTCGGCCTAAAATCCCTAAAATCTAAGATAAGAAAGTTATAATTCCTGCCTATGACTGTAAGCAGAAATCTACAGATATTTTTCTGTATCATACAACGCCCTGCATAGAGCTAACTATAAGTTTTTAAAAATCCTAATTGATACAAATCATAACTGTTCTAACTACTGTATTGATCTGTGCTTCCTGATGCAAAAAGACTCATCAATAATTCATATCTTAACCAAGAATGGATGCCTGATTTCAAGAGACAAATAAATCGCACAGTAAGAAAGAAACTGATATACATTTGGGGTCGCAAAAGGCTAATGTGAGAGGCACGTGAACGAAGCACTATAGAGCTGATCATCATTAATAGAGACCAAGGAGACACTTAAAATGTATGCCCTTAAGCATTCACCAATAAAAATGGTCTTTAAGTAGAACATTTTAAAATGTCATCCAAAAGAAAAATTAAAATTCAGTTCTTCAATTCAAAGAAGACATAAAATCATGTCTCCCAAATTCTTCAGAGCATAGCTCAACAGACCACATTTGGATGCTTTACTGTGAAAGAGCTCAAAGCTCAGAAAAGGTAAACTTAAAGACGACATGGAATGATTACACAGAGTACAAATGGAAAATTTTTTAAAAAGTAAATCAAGGGCTTAATCGGTTGATAATTCATCCCTCAAGAAGATAAATATGAAAAATAAAGAGCTGCTATCTGAAAGGCTACAATCTCTTGGGTTATCCTGTCAGAAGACCTCACAGAAGATGGTTGTGTTAGGGCTGTTTAGTTTACCCTCTCTACTTCACCCTAAGTCTATGGCATTCAGTTTCTTTAAAGCAACACAGAAAAGGTGTTGACTGCCGTAGTTTATGAAGCTCAATTCCTTGCAAGAAAATGCACCCTGTCGTTCCTGGCCATGGTTTTGAGTGTTAATCTGTCTTCTTACATCCTTCCTGCAGGTCCCACGTCTTCCCCTTGAGAATACCCTGCACAAGCACACGCTGTCTTCCAGTGACAGTCTTGCACGTATTTAAACACACCTAGCTTTTTGTCCTGAACCTTCTTTTCTTCAGGTTTAACACTCCTATCTCCTTTTCCCATGTCTACACTGACATAGTTGTGCAGTTCTTGACCTCCTTTTCCACAGGTCACTTCTGCATCTGTCTTCTACCTAGACCCCCACGAAGTCTGCCTTCCTCAGCGAAATGAACTGTAACACAAGAGTGGACTGGTAAGCACAGAGCTGAGCTGAACACAGCTATCGTCTTCCTTACTATAGAAAGCATACCTTCGTTAATACGGTACAAGTCAAAACGGCTCCTTTAGCAACCACGTCACACCACTAACTCATATCAACACTTGCTGGTGACTACCTAGGCTTTTTCAAGTATACGGGGCTATTGAACCCATGTGTAAGAATGACAACCATTAGCAATAAATGCCATCTGTGGTTGCTCACAAGCTGATACAACTGTCCTTAGTTCCAGCAAACGGCTTATTCATATAAAATGTTATCATTCTCCACATCTGTTTCTTCATTCCATTCAAGAGAAATTACTGAACACCTGGCACAGAGGAGCTACAGTCTTGAAAAAGATGACCCCGTGTCTTGGAGCAACTTAAAAACACAGACGTGGGAAGAAATATTCACAGATAACAGTAGCACAGACAGAAAGTGCTACACAATATCCACAAGGACATGAGCGTTTTATTTCCTTCACTGCTGAATCCCTACTTCTCATGATAGTGGCTGCCATATCTTAGCCCTTTACAACTGTTTACTCAATGACAAAAGATAAAAACTTTAAAAAATTTTTAGCCGGGCCGGGCGCGGTGGCTCACGCCTGTAATCCCAGCACTTTGGGAGGCTGAGGCGGGTGGATCACGAGGTCAAGAGATCGAGACCATCCTGGTCAACATGGTGAAACCCCGTCTCTACTAAAAATACAAAAAATTAGCTGGGCATGGTGGCGCGTGCCTGGGATCCCAGCTACTCAGGAGGCTGAGGCAGGAGAATTGCCTGAACCCAGGAGGTGGAGGTTGCGGTGAGCCGAGATCGCGCCATTGCACTTCAGCCTGGGTAACAAGAGTGAAACTCCATCTCAAAAAAAAAAAAAAAAAAAAAAAAAAAAAAAAAATTTAGCCAAAAGAAGAATCATACCTAGCTGAGGTCAAAAATAACTTTTTTTTTTTTTTTTTTTTAAGCTGAGTCCTGAAAGATTTCTCCAGATTGAGAAAACAGAAGGGATTGTTGAACAAAATAATGAACCCAAGCAGTGGTACATCCAGACACTGTGACTCCTATCTCCTGGTTATGAGCAGAGGCACTTCATAGTGGGAGATCAGATTGTAACGATGGGTAAATGCAGGAAACTATTAGCACTCCAGTGCAGGCAACGAGGTTAAACACAGTGTCCAGGGCTCAGAGCGCCCAGCTCTTCCCCACAACTGTAAGCTCCAGAAATCCCTTACCCCATAAACACTCATGGTGGCTCAGCTTCCCTGATACAAAGGACATGGGCTACGGAAAGCAGGAAGAGACATGCAAGAAGAAAAAAGTAGTTCTTGTGTAAAAAAAAAGATGTGGAAGGGGGTTAGTAAAAAGACCTTAGCAAGAGGACTGGTAGTATAAATAGAAACAAGAGTATCTTTTGCAGCCAATGAGGGTGTAGTGGGCACTGGATGGAGGAAACAAATGAAGAGTTCAAGATGACTCCAAAGGTTCAACCCTCAGTGAAGGATGGTATCCCTGAAAGAAACGGCAAAATCAAGAGTTCAAAAGGATGAGTCTGGTCTTAAACACTGATATCTCAGAAGGCCAAAGGGGTGGAGATGCTGAAAAAATAACTGGGAAGACAAGACTCTCTAGAAAGAAACAGGGACTGAATGGTTAGATCCAGGACTCATACAGATGAAAGAGTTAAAAGAGAAGTAGAGTAAATAGCCAAAGGAAAAGAACACTAAGTACAAAGCTTTGAAAAAAAAAAAAAGTGCTGCACTGGGGGTATGAAAGAGAAAGAGATGCGTAGAAAGCAGAAGGTAAGACAAGAGTGGCAGTGGACATTCAGAACACCACACTGTCAGATGAACTAAGAAGTGAGTTTTAAGAAAGATGAAACGGTCCATAATAACGATGGTAATTGTGATAATGAAAATAACAGCCAAAAAAGCCGCTCATGTTTACTGGTAAGAAGCCAAATACTTTTCCAGCATTATCTCAGTTACCCTTTTTTTTTTTCTTTTTTTTTTTTTTT